>NC_057804.1:82004591-82304591 GCF_018294505.1 Triticum aestivum
TGCCCGGACGCGCTTCCTTGCGTGCGAAGGTGTAGCTGGTGGGTCCCAGCAGTGAGGGGGCGAATCATTTTTTTTGCCCGGACGCACTTCCTTGCGTGCGAAGATGAAGCTGGTGGGTCCCAGCAGTCAGGGGAAACGTTTTTTCCGCGAGATACAGTGGCCCGTCTAGTGGGTCCCAGCTGTCAGGTGGAGGAATCATTATTTCCCGCGTAATAAGGTGGCACTTCCTTGCTGCGGCCGTGGACCCAGCTGTCAGCCTCTCCACATACAGTCCATGTCCGATGGAAGTCATTCCTTGACCATGTTGACCAGGCCGCGCCGAGAGCACCACGGTGGTGGACGACGGCGAGGCCTAGGAAGGGGACGACGCGGAGCCGGGGAACATGCGTCAGTGGAAGCCCGCGCGGAGAGGAGTATGAGGGTTCACTGGTTCGGCTGCGGTGTGAGGCTGTCGTCGCCGCAGGGCCTGGCCAGCGGTGGGAATAGTAGGGGGCGGTGAGGCCTCTGCGGCAGCACAGCCGGCCACAGGAGGCAGGAGCATGCGGCACGACCGGCGCTGCTTTGGGAGGCTGGAGCAAGAAGACCAGAGGTTGAAGAAGCACTACGGCCGTTGGATGGACATCGTACGGTCACTGGAGCTAGAATCGTTCATATTGACTAAGTTGACAAAGCCCTCCGTCCCCATCAACTTACTTGGCCCACAAGTCATCCTCCCACTATGGTGGGTCCCAGCTAGCAGGGGGTATTCATTTTTTTTGTGCGTAATAAGGAGGCACTTCCTTGCGTGCGAAGATATAGTTGGTGGGTCCGACATGTCTGCGGGGGAACGTTTTTTTCGTGAAATACAGAGGCCCTTCCGGTGGGTCCCAACTGTCAGGTGGAGGAATCATTATTCTGCGCATACAGTCCACGGCCGATGGATGTCGTTCATTGACCACGTTGACCAGGCCGCGCCGACAGCACCATGGCGGTGGACGACAACGAGGCCTAGGAAGGGAATGACATGGAGCCGGAGAAGACTCGGCAATGGTTGCCCACACGGTGGGGAGTACGAGGGTTTACTGGTCCGGTTGCCATCGCCGGAAAATAACTGGAGGTGTGGGTAAGTAGAGGAATGGCCTGACCAGCAATGAAGTAGGGTGGGGCGATGCGGCCTGTGCGGCAGCACAGCTGGCCACGGGAGGCGAGAGCAGGCAGTCCCATCGGAGCTGGTTTGGGCGGCTGGAGCAAGAAGATCAGATATTGAAGAAGCAGCACGGCCGTTGGGTTAACATCCAACGGTCACTGCTGCTAGAATTGTTCGTGGACTAAGTTGACAAAGCCAAAGTACACGTCAACCTAGCAAACCCACAAGTCAGCCTCCAAATCTGTCCCAAACAGCATACATCCCGAAATTTCTAGCTAGATTCAAATTAATTTTAAATCAAAATATACCTTAATTTAAATTCAATGAAATTTTACCCGCACAAAAACAATGGAATTTAAAATATCAAAATCCGAAAGAAAACAGTATTTTGGAACTAATTGCCTGTTTGCTGTATTTTTTTTCATTTTACAGCCCATTTATTATTACCTATAGCCCACTTCTTATTACATATAGCCCATTTCTTATTACTTATAGGCCATTTTCTAGGCAAAATGCTCCGTCCTCGTCTTGAAAGATTTCCGGCCCAGCAGGGCGTAGAAAAGCAAGTAGGCCTATGTTGGTTATTCTGCAAAAAACAAAATAGCTGGCTAGCCATTTTTCAGAAAGGAAAAAAACAAACGGGTCTGGTCATGTGCTAAACATATGAAATAAAAGCCTGGGCTAGACGGGTCACGGGTCACGCACAACCCAGTTGATACCCTTCTCCGTCCCGAAAAAACAAAATTACTGCGCGTGCTGCTGGGTCCCTACTGTCATCCTCACCATGTACAGTTGTCGGTGTTCTGGGAACGGGGGTACCCAGACTTGCCTGCCTGCGGCCTGCGGCGTGGCACAAGGAGTGGACCAGTACGGCCCATCTTCATCGACGCAAGCTCAAGACCCTCGCGAGGGGCCAAGCCACGCAGGGCGGATGACAGAAAGCTTCCTCAGGCAGAGCCTCGTCATGCTGGCTCGCGAGGAGGCGGAGAGATCAAGGTAGGGTACCTCACGAGGTGCCCGTGACGCAAGCCATGACGACCGAAGCCAGGCGGGTGCCAGGCGGGCGCCGACCTACGCAGAGTCCTTGTTTCCTCTTTGGTGCAAAGGGGGCAATCGCAGGCGTGAGTATCAAGAAAAGGCAACCATTTCGGTGCAACAAGACCAAGACCAGCAGAGCGGCAGGATGGAGGGCATCGTGGAGCCCAAGCCGACGTCATCGTCAGAGTCTTTGGCAGGCGATGACCGACTTTAGCAAGGATAAGTGTACTAGATGTTCCCCTTCAAAATGGTCAATTGTTGGCGCCCTTCCCGCTCAATATTTGGGAAGAGGACCAGGGTCTCGCTCTATAAATAGGGCTAGCCACCATAGTATAGATCCGATCTGAAGGTCGACAAATCGAACCTTAGCCAGAACCACCAACACAAGAACTCCTCCCCTCGCGAGGCAGTTCTTCCCTTGTATTGTTCATCATCAGCCCCAGAGGCAATCCACCACACGACAAACTAGAGTAGGGTATTACACCACAATGGTGGCCCGAACTAGTATAAACCTCGTGTCCCTTGTGTTGTTCTTCGTGTAGTTTAGATCCTTGCGAGGCGACGAGACATGAGTAGGTAGGAGGTGTGATCTCCGCGCGCACCCCAGAGTTCGAACCTTGAGGGTCTACCGGAACCCAAAATCCAACATTTGGCGCGCCAGGTAGGGGTGCGCCGGAATCCTTCTCCCAGCGCCTCGCGTACCGTCGCATCATCGTCATCATGTCCGGCGATCCAACGGGCAATCCTGATCCCTGGGCGGCCTGGCCCGCCCGCGCTGAGCCGCTTGCCCAGGGCGACCTCAACCCCGTGCCCCAGGCAGCCCGCGGTCCGCAGGGCGCTGCAGGCCACGGGCGACGCGGTCAGGCGGCACCAGCTCTCACGCCACGGCAGGTGCGGTCGGCAGCAAGGGCCTCATGCCACGCCGCGGCCATGGCTCCATACACCCTGCGGGAGCAGACGAACTCAAGGGTCGCGCTCACGGTGGCCCGAGAGCTACTGCAATGCAGGCTACTGGAGGGCGGACACGACGTGCTACTGGAGTGGGTGGCAGAGCTCCTGGGCTCCGCCGCCTCAGGGGCTCACCCCTTCTGCACCCAGCTGCCGCCTCAGGTCCAAGGCGGACTGCATGGAGGCCCCACACGCGCCCGCACAGCTCCGAGTGGATTCCATGGCCACCCCAAGGCCAACCTGGCCATCAGCGCCGGGCTACCAACAGTGCCGCCTCCGCCTCCGACCAGCGAAGGGGGATTCACTATAGCCCACGGTCCAAGTGAGCAGCCGCGCTACCACCCCCAGGCAGGCACCTCAAGCAGGACTGCGTGGCACACGGGGCACTACAGCGAGGCATTCGGGGCGGCGGCCCCGGAAGCCTATGTGCCCCACATGGTGGATCAAGGGCACGCGCAGGAGGAAGACCATGGCTCGTTCATCGGCCCAGGCTGGGGGGAAGAGACGCCGGAAGCTGAGCTCTTTCAGGAGCCCCAGGAGAGCCTCATCAACCGCGCAGGAGGCAGCGACTATCGGGTACCGCTAATTCCTCAGGAGCAGGCATACGCTAACCATGGATCTCAGGAGGTATAGGTCGTCGCAGTCGATGGCTTCCCCAATCCAGCAGCTTCCTACCCCTCAGGAGGAGGGCACCGGGGGCTGCAGGAAAGGGGCCGAGATCCGGCCTCACCCCCGCGGCGCTCGGAGCAAGGCGTCCCCATGAGGTAGGCCCTCTGTCGGGGAGGTGCCTCAGGGCCTAGCCCCGGCAGAGGACCCGTGGTCGTCGGGGGAACCACTGGCGACCGCTCTACCCCATCGGCGGTGTCCTCGGTCTCCGGCCGTCGTTGATGGCACTAGAGTGTGGTGCAAGGCGGGGCCCTCGTCTGGCGATATGAAGCAAGGCCGGTACCTGTGAAGAAGGCCTAGTGCCTGTGAAGCTCGCCGCCCCGTGACACTCACGTAATAATGAGTGGGGCTGTACATGCCCCAGAGTCTCCGGAGAGCCGCCCTCGGGCCTCGGGGGCTCCCGCCCACGCCAAGTGGCAGCACTTAGCTCCGCGCTGGTGAGAAGACGTCGAAGACTAGACTAGGTGCCGGACGTGGCCTTTCTGCTTTTTTGCCTTTCCCTTGGTTGTCGATTTTCCCTTGTTTGAATTTAAGTTGGATTTGAGCTTAAAGACTTGCGTGTGTTTGGGGAAGGGGTGTTTACTCTCGTTCGAGCAATCTCTCGTGTTCTGGCCAACGCTTTGCATCCCTCCAGCTTCAGTCGCCTATCCTCGTGAGCCCCTCGCGAGTCGGGCCAGGCCCAGCATGCGCGCAGCCCGGGCTGCCGTCACCGCGCCCTCTCAGGAGGTTCTCATTACAGGTTCAATGGGTTCATTCAGGAGGCACTCAGGACACCGCGGGCCCCCGTGGACTCGCTCAAGAACCACGCGGGTCAAAGGTAAACAAAACAACTGACTCATCACGAGACCAACTGCTCGATGAAGGCATGCAGGCAACATCATGTCCACGAAAATGCTAAATGCAAGTTTTTACACGAGGGGCTCCCCCTCCCAAAATGCTCTTACAACCTTCAGGGCCAAGCCCGAACTCTCTCTGCGCGGGGTAAAAAGAAGGAATAATGCACGGTCAATCGGATAAATCCCCCAATCCATCCTCAGGGGCACCCCCAGAGTCGTCACTGGCGTCGCTGGCCTCGCCATCGCCCTCTGCGTCGCCGTTATCAGCATCCGGGCCATTCACCATGCTGAGCTCGTCAGAAACCACGACCACGCCATCGTCATCGGCGGTGAAGGCCCTAACAAGGGCGTCCACATTGTCTTCCACCCAATGCGTCAGGTCGCCTCAGATGGCCAGGGGTACCGGTGCGATGGCGGCATCGAAGTCAAAGTGGGGGTCCCTGTCCTGAAGATGACTGAAGACACAAGAAAAAGCATGTCCAAGTAGGGCACGGGTCCTCTCCTCCACCAACCTGTCGGCTCTGCCCGACCGAGTCTCTAGCTGCGTCACCACGTCAGTGAAGAACTGAAGTTTACCAGCATAGTTAACCTCATGAGGCTCCCCAACGGCTGCCTCGCAGATGTTACCCAAGGCCGTGTCAGCTCTCTCCCGGAGCGTGTGGAGCATAGGGCCATGCATGTGCTCCAAGGTCTGCCGCTGGCGTATCTCATCTTCGTTCCTCCACGCGACGGCCTCAGCCGCGTCAACCCTTTGCGGAGGAGGAGCACCTCGGCACGGGATGAAGCCAGCTCCACCTGTGCTGCGCCAAGGGCGGCCCGGGCAGCATCCGCACGCCGCGTCGCTTCATCCAGCCTGGCCCTAAGGACGGCGGTCCTGCCCTCTGCTTTGACCCTGATCAGCTCCAGCCTTTCCCCGTACTCGCGCTCAAGGTTCGAGCGAGCCTCCGCCACCCAACGAGCAACCTCTTCTTGGGCCCGGGCTTCCCGTGCGGCTACATCGTCCTCCGCCTGCGCCACCAGGCGCTCCCTCGTCTCCAACCGCTGGAGGTCAAGGGTGCGCTCGGTGGCCTCCAGCGTCAGTGTCTCCTCACGTCTGTGGAGCTCGGTCTGGTCAACCGAGGCCCACTTCATCGACGCAAGGGCCACCTCACGCAGCTCCACCTGCCGCTCCAGGGAGCTACTCCAGGCCTGGAGGTCCCATGCCTGCTCCTCTGCAGCCTTGCGCCGCTGGTCAGCCTCCCGGGCCTCCTCGACGGCCTGGGAGCAGGCCTCCCGAGAAGCCGCCAGCGATGCCTCGGCCTTCGCATTGTCGAGGTCACGCTGGTGGCGCGCAAGGGCAACGGCCACCTTCAGCTTGCGCCTCTCCTTGGCTAGGCGCAGACCCTCGGCCTTAAGGCGCGCGTCCTCGCCGGCAAGCTCTACACCGAGCTGGCTCACTGCGTCAGCCGCCCTCTGGAGAAACCCTTCGCGAAGGGCGCGGCGCTCTCGAGCGCGCTCAAGCACGTCTTTCGCGCCGTCCTCCTCCCCTGGTGCGCACGGAGGGCCACGAACCGGCCCGCCTCCTCTGGGCAGGTGGCTGGGGGCTGGCGCCCTCGTGATGGCCGGGCGCACCCCGCCATAAGCCTGGCCCAGAGTTGGTTCGTCCTCCAAGGAAGAATGCAAGACCGACCTCAGCTAGTCGCCGTCTGTCGGTGTCAAAACCGGCGGATTTCGGGTAGGGGGTCCCGAACTATGCGTCTAGGCGGATGGTAACAGGAGACAAGGGACACGATGTTTTTACCCAGGTTCAGGCCCTCTCAATGGAGGTAAAACCCTACTCCTACTTGATTAATATTGATGATATGGGTAGTACAAGAGTAGATCTACCACGAGATCAGAGAGGCTAAACCCTAGAAGCTAGCCTATGGTATGATTGTTTTTCGTCCTACGGACTAAAACCCTCCGGTTTATATAGACACTGAAGAGGACTAGGGTTACACAGAGTCGGTTACAATGGAACGAGATCTTCATATCTGTATCGCCAAGCTTGCCTTCCACGCCAAGGAAAGTCCCATCCGGACACGGGATGAAGTCTTCAATCTTGTATCTTCATAGTCCAGGAGTCCGGCCAAAGGTCATAGTCCGGTCATCCGGACACCCCCTAATTTGGGACTCCCTCACCGTCCACGACCAAAGGAGGAGCCCGGGGCAGGCTAGCTGTGCCCCAGGAGAGCTCGCGAAGGAGGGTCGCGAGGTGCGCAGAATCAGGATGCTCCGCGGGACAGATCACCTCTCCAACCGACTTCACAACAAGGGCAGCACTTGAGCTCGGGACGCTTGGGGTCGGTGGAGAGGGCGAGGCCTGGGGGGATGGCTCCTCGGCCGTCTCCGCGAACTCGGTACGAAGGACCCTGGAGGGCACTAGTCAGCTGAAGCAAAGGAAAAGTAAGGGACTAAGAAAGGAGAAGACTTACTCATCAATGGCGAAGTACTTCCTGCGCTTCAATAAGCGGCAGGGGTAATCATCATCACCCAAGGCCTCCTTTCTCTTTTGGAGAGCCTCGAAGTCCACACGGAAGCGGCCTTGGAGCTCAGCACAATGGTCAGTCTGCGGCAAGGAAGAAGCGCCAAGGTGACCGGCATCGGAGGCATTGCCCTGGTGCACGCCGCCAGGTGCCGCCCCATGGGGGGTGGCCGGGGCCTGGGGAGCCTCTGCCACGGAAGCCGCGGGCCGTGGTTCAACGCCTTCGGCCGCCGCAGGGCAGGCCTCAGAAGCTGCCACCTCATGAGTTCCGCGCGGCGTCATTATCTCGACGGCAGCCCCCTCAGCCCCCGGCGGCCCTTGCCTCCCTGCTCCACCACTCGAGGAAGGACCGCCGTAGGCAACCGGGAAGGCAACCACAGCAACTGGGTTCTCACGAGGTCCCGTGAGGCCTGCTGGGTGCAGCCCCCATTCATCGAAGCTAGGCATCTGCTTCACAAAATCAGCCCTGCCTGAGCAAAGGTACAGCAAGGCACCCCCTTGCCGAAGGCTGCGAGGGGAAGGGTCCCTAGTCAGAATCATGAGAACCTTCCTCAGCACTTCAGGCGCCAGATCTTCCTTCTGGAGCCTCATGCGGTCTTCACACCCCCCGAAGGTCCACATCCGGCGGGAATGATGTTGGAGAGGGGCAATGCGCCTCTGGAGGAACTCCTTCACCACTTTGGGCACCATCACACCGAGCGCCCTCAAGTTCCCGAAGCAACACCAGACGAAGGCGAGCCGGGGGCTCGTGAGAGTCTCATGGCCCCAGCCCGAGTTGGGGACAGCGGGCAAGGTTGGCTCCGAGAGTAGGGGGCTGGGCACTCTGACATCCACATACAACCACCGCTCTCGGAACCCAGTCGCAGGCGGAGGAAGGCTGAAATCAATCCCCGAAGCTGCCGCTTCCGGTGCGGCAAGGAAGTTCATGCACCCCGAGCGTTGGGTGGGGTCGCTGAGGCGCAAAGAAAAGAAATGACGCAGCAAGGCAACTGAAGGAGGAATGCCCACCATCGCCTCGCAAACAAAAGTGAAAACGGCAAGGAGAGCAATGGATTCGGGACCCTAATGCATCATGTGGATCTGGTAATGGGAAAGTACGGCATTGAAGAAATCGGAAAAGGGGGGAACTAGTCCCTCCCAAACGGTATCGGCGAAGTACCGGACCTCGGTGACTATTCTGTCAATGGAGAAGTGAGACGCGGGCTAGACCGTCGTCCTCCTGCACTCATTGAAGATGGTGGCGAGGGCGGAACTAACCTTGTCCAAGGCTTCCAAGTTGAGTATGATCGACTGATTGACAGCAGGAGCCGTCGACGGCGGCGAGCGGGGCGAGGGCAAATGCTTCTTCCCTTCTCCCTTCTTCATTGGTGCCAGGGCGGCAGGAAGGGGAGGTTCGAGATTGGATTGGAGGAGGAGGTTGGAGCTCAAGGGGAGGAAGAGCAGGAGACGCGCGAGCGGCAGGAAAAGGGATGACTGTGTGCAACTGCGGGTCCGCCTAGCTGGGCGAAAAATAAGAAAGCATGGGGAAACAGGGACGCTCACGTCCAATCAACCGCCACGCGATGCCCAAGGCCGCAGGCTATTGGGGCGCACGGTGCTTCGCACTTGCCCCTTTGCTTCTCTACTAAGCCAAGTCCAGGCGCGCCTTGGGCCTGGGGGCTACTATCGGTGTTCTAGGAACGGGGGTACCCATACTTGCCTGCCTGCGGCCTACGGCGTGGCTCAAGGAGTGGCCCAGTACGGCCCATCTTCATCGACGCAATCTCAAGACCCTCGCGAGGGGCCAAGCCTCGCGGGGCGGACGACAGAAAGCTTCCTCAGGCACAACCTCGTCAGGCTGGCTCGCGAGGAGGCAGAGAGATCAAGGCAGGGTACCTCATGAGGTTCCCTGAGGCAATCCATGACGACCGAAGCCAGGCGGGCGCCGGCCTGCGCAGAGTCCTTGTTTCCTCTTTGGTGCAAAGGGGGCAAGCGCAGGCGAGAGTATCAAGCAAAGGCAGCCATTTCGGTGCAACAAGACCAAGACCAGCAGAGCGGCAGGATGGAGGTCATCATGGAGCCCAAGCCAGCGTCACCGTCATAGTCTTTGGCAGGCAAGGACCGACTTTAGCCAGCATAAGTGTACTAGATGTTCCCCTTCAAAATGGCCAATTGTTGGCGCCCTTCCCGCTCAATATTTGGGAAGATGACCAGGGCCTCGCTCTATAAATAGGGCTAGCCACCATAGTCTAGATCCGATCTGAAGGTCGACAAATCGAACCTTAGCCAGAACCACCAACACAAGAAGTCCTCCCCTCGCGAGGCAGTTCTTCCCTTGTATTGTTCATCATCAGCCCTAGAGACAATCCACCACACCACAAACTAGAGTAGGGTATTACACCACAATGGTGGCCCAAACTAGTATAAACCTCGTGTACCTTGTGTTGTTCTTCGTGTAGTTTAGATCCTTGTGAGGCGACGAGACGTGAGTAGGTAGGAGGTGTGATCTCCGCATGCACCCCAGAGTTCGAACCTTGAGGGTCTGCCGGAACCCGAAATCCGACAACAGTCATCTCCTTATTCCTCTCGGTTGTTGACCATCTTGCCAACACTGGAGGGCGGCGCCGCGGCGAGCGAACCAAGGCGGAGGACGATGGTGAGGCCTCGGACGGGAACAAACAGGAGCCGGGGAAGATCACAGCCAGCCGTGGGAGGCGGGAGCAGGCGGTCCCGCCGGCGCTGGTTTGGCTTTGGCGGCTCGAGGAAGAAGAGATTGAAGAAACGCGATAGACATTGAATGTCAATCGAACGGACAAGGTTGGCACAATCGTTTTTTTGACTAAGTGGACACCAAGTAGCATACTTTTTTATATATAGGAAGAAAACTGCGAGGAAAATGCGTTCGTCTGCCGTCCTCCTCACAGGGAACGTTCGCTACATAAGTGACTAGGACCCTTGGTTTTCAACTGAGAGGTCTTGTGTTAGAGTCCGAGGAACTCTCAATTTTGTCCTCCTTCCTTCCTCGCAAAAAAGGGAAAGAAAATCAAAGACTTGGGAAGGCGTACATAACAAGCTAGTGTACTAGTAAAGAGATGTTGCCGAGTTTTAGAAAAAAGAAAGATGTGCTCCTGTAGCTGGTTCGAATCCAAACCTAGACTATGACTATATTCTATATATGGTGCTATGCTACTCTGCAAGTAATGAAACTGACATATCCAACGTTCGCTTCTCCTCTTCTCTACTTACTCTGCCTAGCATCAGAAGCTCTGGCCGCAGCAACCATGTCCGCTGGTTGCTTGTCCACCTGCTCTTCAGCAGGCAACAACCAGATATGCGCCAAGTTGCCACCCGTACCATCGCCTGTGGGTGTCATCACACCCCCGCTGGCACGCGCACCGCAGCCGATTGCTCATCGCAACCAGCTGCCGTTGGTGTGGTGCCACTGCTGCAAATCATGCAGAGTCATCCATCACGTCTCAACCACAATCCGCAACCCTGGCCAAGTCTTCTACAAATGCACGAATCATGGGGTAATAATATGTTAAAGTGTTATTTTGCTGCTTTCAGTTGCTGTTTTTTTAATAGTTTGGTTGATGATCTTCCAATTTGATTCGTGCAAAAAAGGGAAGATTCGCGTGATTTGTATTTCGGGGAAGTTTTTGACGTCGGGGAATGCAACTATGCTGATTATTTGGTTAGCCGAGGAATCCCAATACCAGTAGGTTGGGGTGTTGGACAAGTAACTGAAGGAACGGCAGAAGAGGAAGATGCAGAGCAGAAGGTTAAAGATGCAGTTCCTCTGAACATGGCCAAGCAACAGTTGTTGAACGGCCTTGACATCAATGAGGAGATGAAAGATCTTGTGAAGATAATGGGAAAAATCGATGTGCTCTGTAGGATGATTGTCTCTTTATTTGAAGTGTATGTAGCACTCGTGATGTATTCAGTGGCTACGACATGAGCACTTTGCTTAAACTAGTAATGAATGAAACCTGTCTAGCAGGCTGGGCGTAGTGTTGTGAACATCTAATGATTTCTATTAACGGAAATCAGGGGGTATCCCCTTTTGCTCATATAAATAAATAAATAGCAGAGGCCCTGTCGGGTCAGCTTTGTTCTCATTCGAGGACGTCGAGCAAATTGCAGTCTAACAGCAAACTATGTTATCAAATTCAAGTTTCACAGCCAAATATGAGTACAACTACACAACAATGTCATCATGTTTTAGTTGTCATACAATCACCAAACACAAATCAGCATACATCGAAAGTGATGTTCTCACAGCAAAATACTGAACAACATGTTCATCAGGTTTCAGTTGTCATAGCAAACAATTTCACATAGTAGATAAAAAACGTTTTCTGACAGGCAAATACGACAAAAGCAATGTAATCATCATCCACAGCAGCAGCGTCAATATCTTCGCCATGTGTATCAGTCTGAATCGTAATTCCCCACGGTGCAATCTTCTTCTTCGTCCTCAACATCCTCGAACGTTGGCTTCTTCTTGACCAACTCTTGTATGTCCACAACACGACAGGCAATATTTTCGCCGGCTTCATTGATGTGATGGTTCTCAAAGACATTAGGAACATCTGTGTTATCTTGTACATTAGGAGCAGTGTAAGCATCATCTTGTTGTGCAACTTCATTAAACGAATTCCTCTGCTCAAACCTTTGCAATACTCTCCAGTCATCGCTACGAGCAAATGTGTCTTCCAAGAAAAATATCTGTGTTGCTTGATTTGCCAAAATAAAAGGCTCGTTGGTCTGGTACGCCGCCTTGACATTGATGGATTTGAAATAATCATCAGCTCTGGGTTTTGCAATCCTGGAAAACAGGTTATACCAACGACATCACAACAGAACCACACACCGATGATCCTCGAAACTGGAGATATACTGCAACTGAACAATGTCTATTATGTTAGCATACATTTCAGTTGTCTCTTTGTCATACATATCCGTGCTCATGATGGCACTGTTTTGTGTCTTCCTGCCTTCGTCTAATGCAAGGGTGTTGTAGCGCACATCTCCAACAACGCAAGATTCATAATGTCTTACCCGAGTATCAGGACCCATTGCTAGTGACTAAAGGGCATCATCAACTGCCTGCCCATCCTCCCGCATCTTCTTAACCTATGGTTAGAAAATAGACAAGCTAATCATCTTATGTACTCAATATATTAAAAAACTGACAGTGCACTTCAAAAGCTTACATGGTTCTTGAACCATTTCGCAAATCCTTCCATAACCAGTTTGTCAATGTTTCTTGGATTTTGCGGCAGTAACTCCTCTTTGTAGATGCTACACAACATAGTGATCGAGTCAAACATCTAAATATATAAGAATGTGCTGCAAGCTTAGTAGATTACGATGTATAAGCTGCAGTACTGCAGTTACTTGATATAAGGTAGTATCTCAGGACAGTTATTCAACACATACCAAACCATTTTTTCCAAATCTTTAGGTTTGTCCTCTTGTCGACTCTTCCCTGTAACTCGAACAGAATAATCGAAAACATTGAGCCCGGGATTGTCTTCACCCACCTCTTTGCTAAGCTGATCAGCTGTTTCAATGTATTTTGAGCAGAATGTCAATGCTTCTGTAGCAATGTAGGCCTATGCAATGGAACCCTCGGGTCTAGCTCTGTTCCTAACATAGCCTTTGAAAGTGCCTAGCCACCTTTCAATAGGGTACATCCAGCCATACTGTATTGGACCTCTAAGTAGTGCCTCATCACGTAGATGAACTGCCAAATGCACCATCACATCAAAGAAGGCTGGAGGATATATCTTCTCAAGGTCGCATAGGATAGTTCGTATCTTGTCTCTAAGATGCTCCAAAGCATCTATCCTGATATTTCTACTACTGAGTTCCCTGAAGAATTGTCCCAACTCAGCAACTGCTCTGTATAAGTCAGGGCGGCACAATCCTCTAAGGATAACAGGTAAAACCCTTTGAAGTAGGACGTGGCAGTCATCAGTTTCAACCCTTGTACCTTGTTTCCATCTGCACTGACTCTCCTTTCAGGGTTGGAAGCAAATGCATGTGGGAATCTCACACGTGACAGGACCTCGCAGAATTCTTTTCTTTTTACCTTGTCCAAGACGTACACTGCTGGTGCCATATCCCGTGGTTTACCTTCATCTTGCACCTGCAAATCCTTTCTGATACCCAGGTGTGTCAAATCAATCCTAGATTTTAAGGTATCTTTCATCTTGCCTTCAATGTTAAGAAGTGTGCCGATAATGCTGTCACATATATTTTTCTCAATGTGCATCACATCAAGATTATGCTGCAGATCCAAATCTTTCCGGTACTCCAAATCCAACAAAGTGGACCTGCGGGTAAACAATAATCTATCTTCTATCGTGCCATGCTTCCTTTTCCCGCTACCATTACCAGGATGGTTTCCTGGTGTAATATGCCTGACCTTCTCTAATTCCACTTGCAACTCATCGGCGGTGAGCCTCTTTGGCGCATCACGGTTTTCATGCTTTGCATTGAGCACATGTCTTCGGTATTTTCTAGGATGCGGCTTGTCCTTGGCAAGGAAACGGCGGTGTCCAATGTAACAGATCTTGCTAAGTATTGCGTATGACAACGGATTCCTGTCACAGCAAACACATGCATTGTAACCATGTGTCATTCACCCTGACATAGTGCCCAAAGCCGGATAATCATGGATGCACCAAATTACAACAACATGCAGAAAGAAATCAGCTGGTGGGCTTCTATATAGGTCTCGAGTAAGAACACCCTTCCATAGCCATTGAAGTTCCTCCACAAGAGGCTCCATGAACAAATCAAAATCCTTTCCAGGACTGTTTGGACCTAGGATGAGCAAGGCCATCATGTAGTTTGATTCTTTGGTGCAGACATTTGGAGGCATGTTGTAAGGGATAACAAGCACAGGCCACATGCTATATGTGGCGCTCTGGTGGCCAAATGGGTTAAATCCATCTGAATCTAAGCCAAGTCTAATGTTTCTCGGGTCAGCAGCAAACTCTTTGTGTTTATCATTGAAGCTTTTCCACTCACTACCATGAGATGGATGGTTCATTACATTCTGATCTCTGTACTCCTGGTTCCTAGAATGCCACAGTACATCCTCTCTCATTTCAGCATCATGAAACAACCTCTGCAATCTTGATGTAATTGGAAAATGTCTAAGAACATTATGAGGAATCCTGTTCACAACATCGCCATCTTTCCATCTTGATGATTTGCATTTCGGGCATTCACTTAAGTTGGCATAATCCTTCCGGAACAGAACACAATTATTCTTACAAACATGGATCATATCATATCCAATTCCAATTGCACGAAGGAAATTCTTCATTTTGCTGTAGGTGTGTGGCAGCTCAGACGCATCGGGGAAAGATTTGCGGAAAGCAGCCAACATTGCATCGAATGATTTGTTGGTCATCCACTCAGATGTCTTCACCTGAAGAAAGGTGACCATAGCTGAGAATACTAACAACTTATTTCCTGGGGTGACAGCAACGTTGCATTATTCCAGCACGCGGGCCCACCGTTTTTCTTCTGCAGGTGAAAGTTCATGGAATGCACGAGCATTTCGTAGCATTGTTTCAATGTTGGTCAAACTCACTGGCTCCGCCACCACCACCTCCTCCTCCTCTTCCACCTGAGCATCAGGCAGATCAAGATGGTGATCTGCTGCTTCCACGTAGTCAATAACATTGACGTTCACAGCTTCACCATGATGAACCTACCTAGTATATGTGAGCGGCATCCCATACAAGTGTAGATGCTTTTGCACAGTTGACTGGGGTCTTGTAACTGAATTCATACAACTGCTACACGGGAAGAGCAGATCTGATTTCGGACCACCATACTTAGCTCTGATAAAGTTCATGAAGTTTTCAACCCCCTCGACATATGCAGCGGAGAATCTTCGAGCAGAAGTTATCCAAGTCATGTCCATCTGTTAGACATAAAAATTAGTTCTTCTACTAGATATTACAGGAAAAACATATATGCTTTTTTATGAAGTCCAGAAAGAAAAACCTAGGTCGATTTCTAAAGCTATGGCAAGATATTTGGACGAGCAGATCTAAGTAATGAAATATATGTAAAGCTAATTCAACAAACAGATTTGAGTGCTAAATTATGGCAGGATGTTTCAGCAGTCAATGAGGCCGAGCACACAGCCATCGAACTATCAAAGGCCATCGCGGCAACAAAGATCGAGTATAAAATGGTGTAGAGCTATTTCACCTAACAGATTGTCTACTAGACCATGGCAATCTACGTCAAAATAAATATATGGCAGTATATTTTAGCAACTAATCGGCCTTGGCATGCCATCTCAGCTAAGCAGATTGAGTGCAGAACATGGCAAGGAAGCTTCTTAAGTAGAGCAAATTGACAGTAAACTACTTCGGCAAACAATGAGAATAACAACGTCTATCAGCTAACATTCAATGCTACACTGACATGAACGGGGCCTTAGTCTAGAATGCGCGTACCGTGGGAGAAGCTGACCGCCGTGCGTCTCCACACGAATGTCGCCAGCGGTGGCAGCGCTGACCGCCGTGCGCCTCCACAAGAACGTAGCCAGAGGTGGCGGCGCGGCTAGAGGACGACAGTCAACAGAGCGTACTATGGGAGCGAGAGGACCGTCGAACCACGGCGCCGACGTATCGGCGCGGTGGGGAGGGTGGCTTTGGCGGAGCGAATGGAGTGGAGGGGGACAGGGGGAGCGGGGTTGGGGTGAATTTTTGGGTGGGGGGGAGGATTTTCGCGCAGTGCGCGGTGGGAGTTTGGCGCATGGTCGGGTTCTCCAAGTACAGTCCCACGTGTCAGTGAAGAGGCAAGCCGAAGCGCGTTCCATTTGCGTGAGCCGTGTGCAGGACCGAACGTGTGTGGGGTGCAATGCGACCGCGACAGGAGTGCTGCGAGTGTACCACCTTTTTTCCTTTTAAACTAGGTGCTTCGCCCCCTAAATTTTTTTTTGTTGCTTCGCGCGATCAATCGATATTATTACTAGTAATCCGGTAATCCCGACTAATACGGCGCGACTGGGTCTTTTCCCGCGCGATATGCTGGGAGGTTGACTTAGTTGGGTTTATTAGGACGAGTAATGCTACACCTACGTAATCCCAGTTACGTAATTAATGTAATGTGAAACGTGTGAGCTGTTGATTGTAGATTGGGGGAGGAAGGGGCCAACCACCATGAAAATCAGGGGAGGAGAGAGAGAGGCAATTTACGTTAACCCTTTCGTAGGTTCCTGTAGATGGAGAAAGATGTGAAATGCGTGAATGTGTAGTGGACGTACTATTGGAGTGCCTAAGATAATTTGTGTATGTATAGACCCTATGTGTTTATTTTACTTCGCATTTTAGATTTGTCTCGGTTCAATAAAAAGCAGAGTAGGTGATGATGGTGTGCCTGTCATCCTGCAATATAGGTCGTCCGATCTATATCTAACGGATAAGAAGGAAACTATGACAATTTACCCATAGTCCTCTCCACATTTGCAGATAAGGATTTCCCTCGTTAATCCTTTTCTCCCACAAGATCTTGATCTTCTGTGCAACGCACGAGCATCTTGCTAGTACTCCTACAATATGTATATTATTGTGAAAGTTCATATACACCGGCCGAGATTAATGCAAACATGGCATATTTTCATTACATTTTGAACTTTTATAGGACAGAAAAATAAAAGAAACCCAACCCTAAACCTATTCTACGGCGGCGACCGACGTCCTCCATCTGTTATCTCTATGTACGGGGGCGGGGTTCATGACCCGTGAAGTCAAGGTGAGGTCTCCGGCGAGGAAGAGTAGAACACGGGATACGGACCGGCCAGTTGGCACACCATGCCCTGCCGCCTCCCATGCCATACTCATCCTCGGAGGAGTCCCCGACCTCGGCGGTGCCGGACGTTGGACGGCGACAAGTAGGACGCGTGGCTAACGGTGCTCCCGTCGTCGGCCGCCAGCGTGGCCACCACTTGTGCGGTCGCGTCCGCGTCCGGCTACGCCGCTATTGCGTCGCGAGAGGCGACTTGAGTGAGGGCGGCGACCTCGAGCTTCATCCCCGAAGACAAGATCTCCCGCAGCGTTCACACTTGCGGTCATGGCGGATGTGGTGCCAGGTAGGAGGACGATGCACTATGGTGTGGAGGTTAGCTGGGCGTTGCCGCTTTAAGTAGCGCATTCCGGTGAGGCCAAGCGTCCGGGTGCGTCATTAAGTCACCGGAGTTGGTTCCTCGGGCACTGAGCCTCTTAACGACGACATACGAACGGACGACATGAATGCGGGCAGCTGGCGCCGGTTGGGAACACACCGTGCGACAGCGTGAGGGACGAGGGTTTTGGTGTGCCAGGGTAGTCAGCCGCGGTCGTGGAAATGTTGGAGATGCCCTTTGCTCACATGCGATCCCTACATGTCATTGAAAAAGCAAGACGACCCGGCATGGTCTCAGGTCCAGAGGATGCAGTTGGCCGCGCTACACCACTCCGCGGACGCGTCACGGTGCCCCGTGCATCCTCGACGAGCCAGATGTTGGGGTGTGTTTGGATTGTGGCCAAAGTGCACCTTAACAAAATTTTGGTCATGACCCAAAGATTGGTCTTTGTTTGGATGGTTGCCATGTTTTTGGCATGCCAATGAACTCTAGCTAACTCTAGTTCATTTTTCTTGCCAATGTCGGCCAAATTATGGGCAACCAATAGCTCAACCAAAATTTTGGTCATGACCCAAAGATTGTTCTTTGTTTGGATGGTTGCCATTTCTTTGGCATGCCAATGAACTCTAGACAACTCTAGTTCATTTTTCCTGCCAATGTCGACCAAATCATGGGCAACCAATGCCTCAACCAAAATTTTCGCTACCCAATGCTTTGATGGGGCAACCTTGGGCACAAACCAAACGCCACCCTCGGCACACTGAAACCGACCGTGTCTAGCAACGATATGAGCGTGTCGCTCATAGCAGTCGCCGTGTTTAGAGGCGATGCTGGAGATGCGCACCGTTGTTGGCCCCAACGACCCACATGAACGGTTGTCGATGGTGAGGAGGTCGTGGGCCAGCTCCTCCATTGGACTAGTCTATGCTACATCATCCCGATGGGTGTGCCCCACATGTCGGTTTCCCTGTTTTCCCGGCCATATTCGAACGTCAGTGCTCCGCGTTGCGCATTAGTCCTTTCACTATGTAGGCCAAACGAGACAACTTGTTGTTTATTTGAGCCGTTCAAGTATAATCATGTGGCATTTGCTTATTTCTCATTCCTCTCCAACCCTCTTCTCCATCGATCATGTCGCCCTCCAGTCGAGTCCATCCTCCCGCATGCCTCATTTGAACATTTCGCCAAGTATCATTCACATGTACCCACCCTAGTCCTCTTTCAATAGATCTCCGGACCCCGAGATGAAATCGAGAGGGAACGAGTGGGGGCACGAGATACCTAAGGCGGATTCAAAATTTTGAACCGGTGATCATAGCATCCGGAAATCATATATAAAGGGTATTCAATGTTCGTTTCGTTTTTGAACGTAAAATATACTAACTCCTATCCTTTCTAGTTTCATTTAAGTTTTATGTGTAGTCAAAGTATCTCTACTTTGATCAAAAAGGTATCAACATTCAACAACGCCCAATCAATATTGTTAGATTCGTACGTACTCCTAGATTTGTACTCGAGATGGTTTCCAATTTGACTATTGACAAGATTAATAGTACATGAGATGTATAATGTGAAAATTATATCATTGGAAACTCCTTTCACATACGAATTTGACCGTATGCTGTGTGTAAGTTGCATGTCATATATTATTACTCTAACATTTGGTCAAAGTTAGCCTCGAAAAACGCATTAGACCCTGTATGCTTTCTGTAAGTTGCATGTCATATATTATTACTCTAACATTTGTGTAAGTTGCATGTCATATATTATTACTCTAACATTTGGTCAAGTAGTATAGTGGAAGTGGATCCTCTGACGTAGGTATCCCTGCCTTACCCTACCTTTTGGTCACTTACTGGCGGACCCCATGCTTGCTAGGCTCCACACATCAGTTACTCAATGGGTTCGGCCACGTCAAGGGATCCTCATCCGTCGTATACTCCCTCTGTTTTAATTTACTCCGCATAAAACGGAGGGAGTGGTGGTATCATAAATGACACGGGCGGAGGAGGGGGAGGGACGTCGGTTTGCTCTCAACTGCTGTCCCACAAGACAAAGCGCGTTCCATTCGGTGAGCGACGTGGAGGGTCCAGCGTGCCAGGCTGCAACGCGAACGCGACAAGAGCGATGTACAGTAAAAACTGATTGATCGGTCGTCACCGGAACCACTATTCACACCTGAACCTTCGCTGCTCGGCCTACGCCAGCCACTGCCCTAAAACCACACCAAATCTCCAGCCCATTCCCCCACCTTTCGATCCCCTAGCCCGCATCAAGCGTCCCCTAGTTCGCTAGAAATCCATGGTGCGCCGCAAGATCACTTACTACAAGATGCTGACACCAGAGCGCCGCGCAGAAATCGCGGCGGCGGTCGGTGCCACATACTTCCGTTCCCAATATCGCTTTGCGGCGGGCTAATCCCTGAGTTCTCTAGAGCCAGGCTACGAGTAGGAGGAAGCCGATCCAATGTTCATGGCGGAGGTCGCGGCGCAGAAGGCCCATGATGGGTATGAGACGATGGACGTCGACTTCGTGTCGGCGTCTGAGTCCCCCATGGTGTAGGCGGACCAGCGGGTCAACATGGCGATACTAAAGGAGGACCGGGAGGCAGAGGCTCAACTCAACGCGGAGCGCGCGCATGTTGCTGCCATCGAGGCTCTCCTGCAGGTGGAACCAGATGTCGTGGATGTGAACCGGGCGGCGGAGGCTAAACTTGAGGCGGAGCGCGCGGATGGCACAGTCATTGAGGCCCTCCTGCAGGCGGAACCGGACGTCCTGGACTTGAACCGGGCGGCAGAGGCTCGACTCGAGGCAGAGCGCATGGATGTCGCTCTCATCGACGCCCTCCTACAGGCGGAACCGGACGTCCTGGACTAGAACTGGGCGGTGGAGGCTCGACTCGACGCGGAGCGCGCGGATGCCGCTCTCATTGACGCCCTCCTGCAGGCGGAACCGGACGTCGTGGACTTGAACTGGGCAGCGGAGGCTCGACTCGACGCGGAGCGCGCGGATGCCGTTGCCATCGAGGCCCTCCTGCAGGCGGAACCGGACGTCCTCGACTTGAACCGGGCTGTGCTCTCGTCCATGCAGAGCGCCCGCACGCTCCGCTTGAACGAGTAGCTGGAGGCCGAGGACAACCACGGTGCGGAGACACATGTCGGCAGCGACGGCTGGTTCGCGCCAGCAGCCGAAGACGACGAGGCCGTCTCTTTCCGTGAGCAGTGATAGTTTTTCTTTATGTTGTTGTTTTTGTGGATATTTTTCTATGTAAAAACATATATTTGTTATGCAAGTCCCCTGACTTGGGTCAGTCTACCATTTCAGGCGGTTGGATGAATATCCTACGTCTCCTAACCCTTCTTTCCTTCTTCCTCACCTCTTCTTCTTCCCCAACAGACCACCGCACGGGCTGTACGGATACTCCCCAACATGGGGTTGGATAAACATACTCTATGAACGAAAACTATGTGTTAGCGATAGGATGGCGGAGTTTGGTTTCTTCACATGCGACATCACGTGTCAGTGAGGGTGCGTTCCCTTGGTTGGGTTTGCGGCGTGCAGGAGCGACTGTGTGAGGGTGCGGTGCGACCGCAACGTGCAGGAGCGACCGTGTGAGGGTGCAGTGTGACCGCGACAGCCGTGCGCAAGTGTACCTCCTTCTCATTTTGAAAACTTTAGGCAAGCTTGGCAAAAATGTGTGGCGAAGTTTGGCAATGCAAGGCCTAGACCCAAACAGGATAAGTACGTACGTACTAGGAGTACTAGTGTTAAAAAAGAAAGGCGGGGTTTTCCTTCACAGGATTTAATCGATACAAATCCTCGTTTCACGTGTCAATTAATGCGTATTTTTTTCTCCAAAGACCAAAGAGCTAACCATCTCACTCCTCATCGCTTGATTAATGCAGCTCCATGCAAACCAACCTTCTCACTTCCGCATGCATGTAGGGGATATTAATGTCCTTGGTTGCTAACCCCATCAATTTTGCCTCGATTAGTGTTAGTGGCCCTTTGCAAATTGTAATTTTGATATAATGGACTTGTGTACAAAAAAATGGAGGTAGTAACTATATTTGACTTCCTTCCCCATTGCGGTGACGTCGAGGATATCTTTTTTTTTGTGTTTGGCGAAGTGCGTTCGACGGAGAACACCATCGAGGGAGACCACCGTAAGTCGTTCGTAAGTACCGCCAGCAAGCCGAGACAACCGCATTATTTGCATCCAGGAAGTCCTTTACTAGTACTACTAGGAGTACTAGTGTGGTGAGATGGTTTCTCGAAGAAGACGATGGAGAAGCGGAGTCAGCGAAGAGTGAAATGATGGTTAGTTCATCCGTGCTTTTGTGATTTGATGCCTCACTGCTTTGTGATTGCATTTTTCTATTACTTCAATCAATCAATCAGGGAGCTTCGGTTCCATCTTTTTGGCTTTGGCAACACCGTCCACAATGGTTCCCACGATGCCAAAAGCTATTTTCACATTTGGCTACACATTGTGGATGCCCTTAACCGTACCACTTGGTTTTGCTCCTGTGTGCTATCTATACAAATCTCAATTATATTGATCTAAAAATTATAGAATCAAGATTAGTAAAAAGGAGGTGATTTTGCCGCATGGATGGCGGGGGAGGTTTCTTATTCGAGCAATGCTACATCCACGTAATGGTTTACGTAAAGTTACGAACTTATGTGATGTGGGACTATTTGATTGGATTGAAGGAGAGGATTAGGCCCACCCCACCTGAAAATCAGGGGGGGGGGCATATATAGATTAGATGGAAAGTATACGTAGCAGCTACATAGCCCTTTGTAAGTCTAGGATTAAGCTTCTTATTTTCGGAGGACGTTGTCCTGGCGGTTTGCTAACATGCGGTCCCACGTGTCAGTGCTTTACCAAGCCGATCCGCGTGCCACATGAGGCAGAACAACGGCAGAAGCAACACGTGGTTAAGTTGAAGAAGATGAGGGAGAAGCGGATTCAGCAACGAGTGAAATGATGGTTGCTTCGTCCCTCCAACTTCTTCTTTTTAGCATTATTACTTCGTCCCTCCAACTTAACTGCGGGAAAGGTGCAACTTTGTGATTTGACGCCTCATTGCTCATTACTACGCTGGCGCCATGACTGGGGTGCTTCACCCCGGCTGCTCTGCACTGTATTCCGGTATGGCGGGTGGACCCGGTAGCTTGATGTCCCACATGTCGGCGAAAGGGACTAGAAGATTTATGAAAGCGAGCGCTCCACTCTTACGACGGAGGAGTAGACGACACGACGGCCTAGTGAACTGTCACTTGTACTGTATAGTACTATAGTTTTGCTGTTTTGCACGATCCATCGATACAAACCCGATTAAACAGGAAAGGGCGGGATTTTTCCCGCGTGGTAGATGATACTGGCCATACATTTCAAAGGCAATTTTAATGTATGCAAACTAAATAATTATACGTAACAATATGATATCTAGTAAAACTAAAAACACATATGATTTATTGTGTTAGAGTGTAGTAGTAGTGCTGTATTGCATAGTTGTTAGATGTAACATGCGAGAACGTGTAGAGATGTAGTTTTGGAGGGCCTGCAGAGAGAAAAGCGTAATACGGTCACCAAACTTCAGAATAAGCTGATTACGATCACTATATACGTTTTGTGGTGATTATACGGTCACTTGCTCACAATTCAGCATCGGATTGCACTCTGTTGACCTGCCAAATAGTCTGCGTGGCGCCATGTTGACTAGTTAAATTGACCACATTCCTTGTGGGTCCCACCTGTCAGTTCGCATAGGAAAAGGTCAGATAAACACAAATTTACGCAGGCGCGACAAGGCTCCAACCCATGCGCAGGAATCACCTGGTTGTGTATGTGTCTGTCAGGACCTGATGTGTGCGCATGCACGTGTAGGTTGAGCACTTGAGCGTGAGAGTGTGTGTTGGTCATGTGGTTTTACTGGTGTGTGCATGCATGCGTGCGTGTGTGCATGTGAGTGTTGTGTGTGTGCGTGGCTGCGTGTGTACGTGTGAGTGTTGCGTGCGTGCGTGGGTGCATGTGTTTGTGTGAGTGTTGCGTGGATGCAGTTCGTGTGCATGCATGCGTGTGTGTATAATCACCACACCAGCTCCTGTGTGTTAAAACAGATGACTCGACATACCAATACAAGGCCACCTTGTCCGCTGTGCCCGCGGTCATGACTTCGAACCACCGTCCAAATATTGTTTTGTCGTTTGTTTTCATTCTTACTAGCAAGATGCCCGTGCGTTGCATGTAACATCAAGATGCATTTGTATGACTTTTTTATCTTGTGAGAGAAAAGGATGAACGAGGTAAGGCCTTATTTGCAAATGTGGAGAGGTGTGTGGGTACCTTTTTGCAAAATTGACATAGTTTCTTTCCTATCCGTCAGATATAAATCAGACGGCCTATATTGCAAGATGGTAAGGCAGACCATCATCACCAACTCTGTTTTTTTATAAGAGTGTATTTTATGTATTTTATAAGAGTGTAGATGTAGAGTAGATACAAGTCGATAGGTGGGCACGATGGTAGTGAGATAATGTGATGCAACACTAGAGGTGCTACGTGGAGCGTTTAACTGGTCAACTAGTCATGTCATGAGCAAATACAGAGTTGTACGGTCAGCCCGTGACTGTATAATAACTACTAAACATAAATGGTGACCGTAATGAGTGGATTCTGAAGTCCAATGTACGTATCGTGCTTTCGCTTCAAATCCAATGATCGTCATTGCATATATCGCGAGAGAAAGACGAAACATGCGTGAATTTTCTGGGGGCTTACTTTTAGAGGACATAGAGATAGTTTTGTGTGCATACGTGAAAGGGGCGTACAGGGGGGTATGCGATGGAGAGAGAGATGCTCTTCGTTTCTCTTTATTATGACTAACTTTGTATATAGTATAAAAATATACAAATTCACAGTGCGGAATAAATATCATTGTGGGCACCATACAATGCAAATTAGCATTCGTACTCCTCCATATAACTTTGTAATGTTGTATATATGTAGAAACTCTAAAATAATTTTTTGGCTACACTTTATTCAAAAGGAATGTTGTATGCGAAATAAACGTGAAGAGAGGACTTTTTAGATCAATGGGGTATGTGATGTAACATGTGTGAATGTGTAGTTGATGCATTTGGCGGGGCCTAGAGAGGTATGTGTGTGTATTATGTATTTGAGAGAGGCAAATATGACGTCATGACAAGAGGTTCCATTCCCTTGAGTGTGTATACGCAAGGGGGGAGGGAATAGAGGCACCAGGAGAAATTTTCTGTGTGTGTGGTGTTTGTGTTGGCATGTGTGGGTGTGAGAAGATAATGAGACATGGGGGCAGAAGGTGTGTCACTGCGTGAGGTCTGGTGGGTCGAGGTGAGGCCCTTCGTTCGGTTCCGTCCTGCGCCACATTGGTCGGCCCGTGACGCATTTAGGAAGATCCATGGATGACTAGTCGTACAAGACAAAGATAGAAGAATTGTGAAGGACTCTGTGTCCACTGACAAAGCCGGCTAGGATTTGTAACCCTAGGTTCTCGGACTAAGGTAACCCCTTTATCTCTGATATTACTATTCATCCAACCTAACTTTAAGGGGCATCCTACAGAATGCTCTGCTAGAATCATACTCGTCGATTAGGAAGAGAGGTGTGAAACAATGCGTGAGAGAAAGGCGTAAAGATAATGTGCGTACATGAGACGCATAGGCAGGTCCATGTATATAGAAAGGGTCGATGAGGATTGTGCGTGTGTATGTTTGCAAGAGGAAGAGTGCTTGTGATAAAGGTTAGTGAAAACAGTTGTAAATGGTTACGAGAGGGAGGGAGGGTTATATCTAGAGCATGTGTGCAAGAAAGACACCTCGGGAGAGAGTGTGTGAGCATGTGTGAGAGACCACCGATGGAAAGTGAAACTACACGTAAAAGACTGCTCTACACATTGATTAAAGATATAAATTTTATCCAAATATTAGGATGGGATCATGATATTTGCAATTCGTGTAAGGAGCGGTCATTGATCCATCAGACATCTAGATTCTATCAAATTTGAGCATGTCTATGTTATTATTCGACACAATTGATCCATAGAGTTAGTATTTTGAACTCCAGACAATGCATCGCTTTAGCAATCGAATACAAACATGAGTATAATTCATGTTGTGTGTGTAAAGCACATTATACATACGAAAGTTACACAATGGACATTATAAATAGCTACCTATGAACTAGCATACATTTGAATTCAACTTAAGGTGGTTTAAAAAATCGAATTCAACATGAAGTCCATTCAATTATTTGAATTTGATATCATGGCATTTGTAAACCATACCTAAATTACGGGGGCACCAATCTTTGCTCTGATTTTGTACATAATAGCATATGTAGTCATGTACAAAATAGATTCAAATTTAGCTCCTCCATTCCAAAATAATCGTAGTTACATGATTTTCAAGTTTCAAAATTTCAAAAAGAAGCGGATAATTTAATGAGGTTTTCAAACATACAAGGTCAAATATAACGTTGTCTATTTAGGTCAATCCTCATAGTTCAAGAGTACTCTAAACGTGAATGCTTGTGTTTCAAAATTTAGAACGAAGCGCTAAAAGAGCCTCTACTCGCCCGAAACCGCATGAGACCAATGTTTGGTAGTACAAGGAAATTACTTTTCTAATAACTCCGACCCGTGAAACATACCGGCCCGACGTCCAAAGGTCTAAACCGGGGTAGGTTTTCATCTAGACCCCACACAACCGCCTCCGAAAAACATTCATACACAATGGCCGCCTAAGCACACATGCGCGCGGCCGAAATCACTCCCGCCCACTATTTGGGACACCCGGGATTACCATCCTACCCCGACCCACAGTAGGTCCGAAATTTAAGAGGGGGCAAAGTTTGTACTTTCCCCAAATTTCAAACAAGCGCGTCCCATCTTCTGTTCAAAAAAGGCAAAAACAAGCGCGTCCCAAACCGAAACATGGTTCCCCCCCACCTGTTCGATTCCCCATTCGTACTCCGTGGGCGCCAAAACTACCTCTCGACCAGCTGCGAAACCCCGGCGTCCTCCGTCCGCCACCCCATCCCACCCATCAACCGCCGCCCTCCTCCATCACGCCGGAGCCGATACCCCGACGTCGGCATCCACGGCAACCTCAACCGCAACGCCCTGCACGGCTAGTAGTTGAAGCCGAGGCCGAGCAGTCCTTACCTGAGCCAGTTCAACCACGCCGTCCTGCACCTCACCGCTGCCGCTCCAACTTCGCCACCGTCCAGCGCACTGGAGTTGTTCCTGCTACGCCGTCCTTCGCCGCCTCAGATCTGCTTCCCCTCTACCGATATACGGCCATGGTAACACAGTCAACAATTTGGCCATGGGTTTGTCCAAGGAACAACGGCTCTCCAAAACATCGGTTACCCTGGGAAAAACAAGAAGATCGCTGCGACATATCGACACCACACTGGCAACCGATACAGGTACTCCTCTTCCCTTATTCATGCAAATCTTACGTGTCTGCTTGCATGGTATTCATCCCACAGAAGACACTAGTTGACCGCTTCTTCTTCATACTAGATGTTCCTAGTAACTCGCGATGCACAAGGTTTCTCCTCATATACTATTTCACCTTAGCTAGAGGTCCGTTGCCCCCTGAATTTCAATTTCTGGCTAGTTACTTCCCAATTAACGGAAGCATTCCCCAGCGTAATAGGCGCTAGTACGCCTATTACGCCGGGGAAGTAGTGCCTTGGTGTTTATCTTAGGGGCGTGTGCGGCCTAGATCTACTGGCGCCCGATCTGGAGACTAGAGGTCGTCCGGGATTAAAGGGATGTCCTGGGGGCGCTACCAAGCACGGCGATGGTGTAAGGTCGAGGGGAGGGCGGGGCGGCGGAGGCAGGGGTCTGGGCCGGTGGTCGCTGGCGGTTCGAGAAAGATCGTCAACAGTGACTAGCGGGAGGTAGACGAAGGCCATCTACTCGTTCCTTATATATTGGGCGGTTCATTAAAAAAATTGACTAACCTATTTATTTTCAGTCGACTGTTATCTTAGATATGACCACATGTGGTGGTGTGTTGGAGGAGTACCTGCATTTCCTGTGCTCATATATTACAAAATCATACGGAGTAGAATCAAATTTTGTTTGCCACGCAATGTTGTAGAGCTATCATATGTCTCCTGTCATTTATTTTTCAGCCACCTGCTATCTGCTACTTTTACAATGCACTAGTTCTGCACACACTTCACCCATACTCTCACTATTGTGTTTTTATGCAAGGGTATTTCAGAGTCTGCCGAAAGAGAAGCAGCAAAGAAAAGAGAGAAGTCGTGCCAGCTTTCTTCGCGGGCATGCACGACACGTGACAGTGCTATAAAGGGTGCAGTGTCAGCAGATGGAGACGGTAAACGTAGCTCTGGAGTTGATGACCTCGGTCGCAATGAACCACCATCCCAGGTGCTTGCTTTAACTTCATGGTGTCATATGTGGTTGCATGTTCCATATGGTGTCTAGCTTGTATTCGAAAGGCCGAAGTCGGTCTGATAAGGAAAGATATTTTTTACATGAACCACCATCCCGTGAGACAAATAGCTAGTCAGGGCACTGGCCGAGCCAGTGACAAGCCCAGCAAAGATAGGCACCACCTGGAAGCCAACTAAAAAGCTGCGATGGTGGCGAAGCAGCCCGCTTCCCACCAAGCTCTCAGGTGGCGAAGCAGCCCGCTTCCCACCCGGCTCTCAGGTCCTAGATGATCAAGCTCACCACTCAAGCCGGATGTCTAGCTTGTATGGCTTCCAATTTGGTTAAATTGCATCTGCTTAGCTTACACATTATACCTTTGAATATGACATGCCTTTTTGTTTTTGGTACATACTAGTACATCTGTGTATTAACCATGTTCTTACATCAAACTAATGTTCTTGTGTATCCCTCATCAATCACTTATGACGAGGCAGGCAGGCAAGGGGACTACTCATTTAAAGAATGCAGTGTTAGCCTCCCGACATGATTCTCAAGAAACAGAAATGCTAGATGAAGATAGTGAACATAGCTCTGTAGGTGATTACAACATTTCCCCTACACTAGCATCGCAGGTGCTTGCTCTAACTTGGCAGCGTGATATGTGGTTGCATGTTGCATATGGTGTCTAGATTGTAATTCTTCCAATCTGGTTAAACTACATGTGCTAGTCTGCTTAGCTTATACATTATACCTGTTAATGTGACATGCCTTCCTGTATTTAGTACATAGTACATCTGTCTATTAAGCATGTCCTTACATAAAACTATTGTTTTTTATCCCGCATCAATCAATATGATGAGACACCTTTAGTATATGCAGTGCGATATTAGTTGAATATTTCATATGATTTATAGCATGCGCTGCTTCTGGTTTGTTGAAATTCCATTTATGATGGGACGCTTTTAACTTGGCAGAGTCATATTGGTTGCATCTTTCATGTGGTGTCTAGCTTGCATTGCTTCTTATTTGCTGGAATGGTTTCTGCTTAGTTTACACAAACAGTTGTGAACATGCCATGCCATCCTATTTTTCGTACATATTCCATCCTGGTATCATGTGCTTGCCTTACATCAAAATAGTGATTGTCAGTATCATGCATGAATGAGTTCTGAAGAGAGAATTTTATTGCTTTTTCCTGTTGGTTTTACTTGACAAATCAAAATAAATAAAGTGGAAGGAAGTTAGCAAGGCAGCAGATAAAGGTGCTCCTTCCGAACGGAGGGCCTCTACACTTTCTAGTCCTCCACACCCCCAAGATGATTTCCAAGACAACAGATGCATAGACACTCAACAAAGTTGTGTTTATGATGAGCACGTCTCCCCTAGTGCAGCATCACCGGTGCTCCCTCTAACTTGGCACTGTTATATGTGGTTGCATGTTATGTGTGATGTCTAGCTTGTATTGCTTCTAATTTTGTTGAATTCCATCTGCTTACTTTACACATTATACTTGAATAAGACACGTGTTCCTGTTTCTAGAATATACAATATCTGTCTATCACACCATGTTCTTACATCAAATTACTACTGTTGTGTAACCTACAACAATCACTTATCATAAGACATGTTTGACTTCGGAGTGTGATATAGGTTACATCTCACATTCTTTTCTAACTTGTACTACTAATTTGTTGAAATGACACTTATGACGAGACAGTTTTAACTTGCTAGAGTGATATTCGTTACATCTTTCATATGGTGTCTAGCTTTCATTGCTTCTAATTTGTTGAAATGCCTTCTCCTTAGTTTACACATCATAAGCTGTGAATATGCAATGATGTGAATATGCAATGGCACTAATGACGAGAGACCTCTAACATGGTAGTATGATGTTGTTTGCATCTTGCATTTGATTTATTTCTTGTACTGCTTCACATTTGTTTAAAGGCCATTTATGATGAGACACTGTTAACTTGGCAGAGCGATATTTGTAGCATCTTTCATATGGTGTCTACCTTCCATTCCATTGCTTCTAATTTGGTGAAATGTCTTCTTCTTAGTTTACACATCATAGTTCTGGTTATCTCTTCCGTCCAATTTTTCATACATATTACATCCTCCTATCATGTGGTTGTCTAACATCAAAGTTCAGTTCGTCTACATCACACATCAATTTGTTCTGAAGAACTAAATTGTTATTCATTTTTCTTGTCGGCTTGACTTAACATGGCATAGAGAAAGAGGAAGAAACACAGAATGGCAGGGAATGAGAAGCGGATGAATCCTGCAGATTTTGCCGGTATTGAGGGTGCCATAGAAGGTCAAAGTCGAGCGGAAAATTCTACAAACATGCCATGCCATGCTACACGAGCTGCAAAAAAGCCAAACAGAAACAAATAGCTGCCACCAAACAAGCAGAGACAACCCTAGTTCTTGCAACACCTACCACAGTACTACCAGCTGCACGACTTACTCATGCGTCAACTGAGCTAGCAGCACGTTCCCAAGCTCCCTTGCCACCTGACACTACTTCCCAAGCACTCTTGACACAAGACAAGTTGGCAATATCAGATGAACCTTGTGAGCTTCAACAGCAAGAAGGTAGTTGCTGGAGTCAAGTTACAGTTGCATGCTTATTTATATGTAGTCTCACAGTTTGATGTACACTAACACTCCCTGTTCAAGAATTCGTCCGATTAACCAGTTAACTTGCCGATTAACCCCTACTCCTAGGGTCACCGAGTAGCCGATAAACCAATAAATCGTCCGATTAATTGATTAAATGGCCGATTAGCCTATTAATCCCCTACTCGCTAGCCAACCGAGCAGTTACCAGTTAATGATTTCCTCAACAATGCTAACTGAGGGAGTCCCGGACTAGGGGGTGTTCGGATAGCCGAACTATCATCATCGGCCGGACTCCAAGACTATGAAGATACAAGATTGAAGACTTCGTCCCGTGTCCGGATGGGACTTTCCTTGGCGTGGAAGGCAAGCTTGGCGATACGGATATGTAGATCTCCTACCATTGTAACCGACTGTGTGTAACCCTAGCCCTCTCCGGTGTCTATATAAACCGGATGGTTTTAGTCCATAGGACTAACAACAATCATACCATAGGCTAGCTTCTAGGGTTTAGCCTCCTTGATCTCATGGTAGATCTACTCTTGTAATACCCACATCATCAATATCAATCAAGCAGGACGTAGGGTTTTACCTCCATCAAGAGGGCCCGAACCTGGGTAAAACATCGTGTCCCTTGTCTCCTGTTACCATCCACCTAGACGCACAGTTCGGGACCCCCTACCCGAGATCCGCCGGTTTTGACACCAACATTGGTGCTTTCATTGAGAGTTCCTCTGTGTCGTCACCGATAGGCTCGATGGCTTCTTTGATCATCAACAACGACGCAGTCCAGGGTGAGACTTTTCTCCCCGGATAGATCTTCGTATTCGGCGGCTTTGCACTGTGGGCCAATTCGCTTGGCCATCTGGATCAGATCGAAAGCTACGCCCCTGGCCGTCAGGTCAGATTTGGAAGTTTGAACTTCACGGCTGACATCCGCGGAGACTTGATCTTCCATGGATTCGAGCCACAGCCGAGCATGCCGCACTGTCACGATGAGCATGATTTAGCTCTACAGCCGGACAGTACCCTGGAGGCCGCACACGAGTCCGCTCCGACCCTCGATTCGGAGCCGGCTGCGCAGATCGAGGACGGGTGGCTAGACACCGCCTCGGGGGCTGCAGCCTCTACGGCGATGGAGCCGAATACCGACCTTGTCCCTCGTGAAGCTCGTGACTCCGAGGTGCCGGACTCCTCGCCGGACTCCGAACCTCCCACGCCCCCTCCAATCGAATCTGATTGGGTGCTGATCATGGAGTTCACCGCTGCGGACATCTTTCAACACTCACCTTTCGGCGACATCTTGAGTTCGCTAAAGTATCCCTCGTTATCAGGAGAGCCCTGGCCGGATTGCGGTCAGGACGGTTGGGATGCGGATGACGAAGAAATTCAGTGCCCACCCACCACCCACTTAGTAGCCACTGTCAACAATCTAACCGACACGCTAGACTTCGACTCCAAAGACATCGACGGTATGGACGACGATGCCGGAGACGATCAAGAACCAGCGCCTACAAGGCACTGGAAAGCCACCTCAACTCACGACGTATATATGGTGGATACACCAAAAGGAAGCGATAACGAGGAACAACGGGACGTGGCGAAGGACAACTCCCCCGAAAAACAACCAAAACGGCGACGCAAAGCGCCGCCCGAAGTCCCGCCTAGATAACAACGGCGCTCATACTGACCCAGCCTTAGAGCAGGGCGAAGCAGCGGATGACGAACATGCCACCAAGCAACCATCCGAACAGGATTAATTGGGCAAGCAACCCATTCCCCGCGAAAACAACAGTCCAGACGATCTCACGCCGGACACATCACCGGAGCATAAGAGCCTTCATAAAAGGATCGTCGCCACTGCAAGAAGTTTGAAGAAGCAAAAGCGGAAGCTCAAAACAGCGCAGGGCACACTCAGAATGAGATGGAGCAAAGTACTCAATACCGCAGACAAATACGGCGATAGCCACCGGGCAAAGAGCTACCCGAAGCGCAAGCTGTTTCCCGAATTTGACGAGGAGGCCATAAAGCACCCACAGTCAAAAAAGAAAGAGGCCGCCTGGCCGGATAGACGACCAGATGACAGGCTAAGAATGGCAAGCAGCGCCGAACACAAGCCGGCACACGGTCCACATAAGTATCGTCGCAAAAAGGATGGCCCGGTCAGGTCCATCTATGGGCCAAAAAAGAAGACTCCAGGAAGCAACACAACCCGCCGAGTGTTTGAAGACAACGGCACACCTAAATACAGGGGCGCCGCACACCGACTATGTTTCACCGATGAGGTACTGGATCATGAATTTCCAGCGGGATTCAAACCCGTAAACATAGAGGCATATGACGGAACAACAGACCCCGGAGTCTGGATTGAGGATTATATCCTACACATACATATGGCCAGAGGAGACGATCTCCATGCCATAAAATACCTACCCCTCAAGCTCAAAGGGCCAGCTCGGCATTGGCTCAAAAGCCTCCCAGAAAATACCATTGGAAGTTGGGAAGAGCACGAGGATGCGTTTCGAGCAAATTTTCAGGGGACTTATGTCCGCCCTTCGGATGCAGACGATTTAGGTCACATAACTCAAAAACCCGGAGAGTCTGCACGAAAATTCTGGAACAGGTTCCTCACCAAAAAGAACCAAATAGTCGACTGTCCGGACGCCGAAGCCTTAGCAGCCTTTAAGCATAACGTCCGAGACGAATGGCTCGCCCGGCACCTCGGCCAGGAAAAACCAAGAACAATGGCCGCACTAACAAGCCTCATGACCCGCTTTTGCGTGGGGGAAGATAGCTGGCTGGCAAGATGCAGCACCAGCGACCCGAGTACATCCGAGGTCAAGGATGGAAATGGAAAATCATGATGTAGAAAAGATCAGCGCCGGAATAAGGAAAATGGCCCAAATAGCACGGCGGTCAACGCCGGGTTCAAAAGCTCTCGGCCGAATAATAAAACACTGCCTCTTAAGGACAACAGCGATGAGCTATCCAACCTAAATAAAATCTTGGATAGGATATGTCAAATCCATAGTACCCCCGAGAAGCCTGCAAATCATACCCACAGAGATTGTTGGGTCTTCAAGCAGTCCGGCCGACTTAACGCCGAACACAAGGGGCTCGACACACCAAGCAAAGACGACGAACCCCATAAGCAGCACACCGGAAAATAGAAGACTTTCCCACGAGAAGTCAAAAGAGTGAACTCACTTCATGTGATAACAAGGAAAAATAGTGCGGCACCTGCTAAAACACGCGCCGCACGGTCCACCCCAGCAGAATCCCGAAATTGGATGTTTAAACCAATTACTTTCGACCATCAGGATTACTCCAGAAGTGTTCGAAACGCAGGAGGGACTGCTTTGGATTGGATCCCATAATCAACAGACTACAATTCACACAAGTCCTAATGGATGGCGGCAGCGATATAAACCTGCTATACCAGGACACCATCCCCAGAATGGGGATAGACCCCACCAAAATTCACCGTAGCAGCACTTCCTTCAAAGGAGTGACGCCTGGCCTTTACGCCAATTGTACAGGCTCTGTACTACTAGAGGTCGTGTTCGGTTCATCCGATAACCTCCATCGTGAAAAGCTCATTTTCCATATCGCCCCATTCAAAAGTAGCCATCAAGCACTACTGGGACGCGAAGCTTTCGCCCGCTTTAACACAATACCGCATTACGCGTCTCTTACGCTTAAAATTCCTAGTCCACGCGGCATAATTTCATTAAAGGGTAACTCCGAGTGTTCCTCGACCACGGAAAATGTGAGACTGCCTTGACAGCCACGCACTAACCCGACCTTGCTGGACAAAACCCCTAAAAAACAGGTCATTCAGGCCTGGGACACGGTCAGGCGAGTCCGGCATAAATAAACAAGGGGCTTCCGAGCATCACACCTCTTTACAAGGGGCTGCACGTATAAACAATGAGAGCCAGTAAAGCTCAACTCTATTCATCTTCCTAATCATACTTTATTTTTAATACATCTTTGGCACGATATTTTTTCCAAACTAAGTTCTTCTCTTTCACAAATGAAGCACGTGCTACACCCGTCGAGGATACAGCACAACGGAGACACAGGCGCAGACATGCAGCAGGGACCCGTTGCAAGGATTCTTTTCAGATTAAGACCCTGCGTAAACCTTTCTTATTGTCTCTTGTTGATACACATCCCCCGGTTTCTTACCATAACCGAGGAGGAGGCTGGCGTTTTGGCATCGGCCGCATCAGAAGTTCTCGCCCGTACCTGGACACTAGGGGCTTAGGGCTTTGTTCTGCCCGGTATCATAAAGACCGAATACCTCAGGGAGTGTTCGGCGTCTCGAGTTAGGCCTTATATGCATCAGCTCCGAATCATGTCTTTGGTAAAATGTTGGGTTTGCCCGGCTCCTGTGTTTTGCTGCCTTACGTTCCGCTCCATCGGCTAACGCGGCACCAGGAGAACTACTGCGATTGTGCCCCGGTTCGGCCGGGCGAGCACCTCAGTAGAGAAAGCCGAAAACTGACTGTCATGATATAGCGAGAGACTGGTCAACCACTCGATCGACTACTGGAATGTTTAGAATTCCTCCGCTTTGACGAAGGACCGCTTTCCGGTCAGGCACATACGCGCCCCGAGTTCGGAGAGCGCGGTGCCTCTAGGGGCTATATAGTAGCCCCACCATCGAGCTCCTATGGCTAAGTGAAAGTGATAAAGCATTATAGTCCGGTTGCCTAGTTTGCTATGCTATCACCTCCTTCAAAGGACCAAGACGTTGGATTAAGTGTGAAAAAGCGCTTTTTTTGCAAACACCCCCGCACCATGTGCGTGGGGGCTGAAGCCAAAGACTGCCATCTTTCAGGTTATACATACATATACGGCCGCACAGGAGATAGTTCAATACTTGAACGCACAAGTATAAAAAGCCGTTACATTATAAACATGATCTCACAAATCATACATGTCATTTGAACATAACATCTTTCAAGCACTGCGACTCTATTAAACGAGCGCCCTGCAGGACTTCCTCAAAATAGTGCTCGGCGGGTAATCGGCTTTTGTCCGAACCCCGGGATGCAACATCGGTGGCATCCATCTCCGCCCAGTATGTATTAACACGGGCGAGAGCCATCCGTGCACCCTCTATGCATGCCGACCGCTTCATCACCTCGATATGCGGCACCGCCCCAAGGAATTGCTGCAACAAGCCAAAATAACTCTCCGGCTTGGGCCTTTCTGGCCACAGATGAGCCACCACATCCATCATGGAAAGTCCGGACAATCTATTCAGCTCAGCCCACTCCGCAACCGATCAGTCAACGGAAGTGGACGCTTCGGACTATGGAATTGAGACCAGAAAAGCTCTTCCATTTCGTGATCCTTCTGGCTTCGGAAGTGCACGACTGCGTCCGCCGCACTCGCCGCCAAATCCAGATAAGGATCCTCCGCACCACACAATTGGCCCAACTGAGCATACTTCGGATCCGTGAACTTCCTACGCAGCAGAAAGGGCTTTCCAGCCGCAATGTCTCCGGCCTGACGCAGTTCCTCCTTCATAGCCCGCATCGCACTACGGGCATCCTTGGCTTCGGCGGCGGCCTTCTTCAGGTCCTCTTGCTCCGCTCGGCGTTCTCTTTCAAGAACCTCATAGCGGTCGGTAGCATCTTTTAATTTCACGGCCATTCCGGCCATCTCCTCCCTGCTTCGGCAGTGAGCAGCCTTTTCGGCTTTTAGCTCTTCCGCTGCCTTCGAGGCAGCCGCATCACTTTTCCTGGCTTGCTCCTTGGCTCGAGCAAGCTCTGCTCGAAGGTCTTCCACAGCAGCGGCACCATCTGCATCAAGCATACAAATTGTAAGGAATGGGCATCAGCTCCCTTACTAGGTGACCGTGGAGCAACCACCTACCTTGCGACTCGTTAAGTCGTTTATTGACCAGCGCGATGTCCGCATCCGCAACGTCGAGTTGCCGCTTCAGCTCGGCAACTCCATCAGTCCGGCTGGCCACCGAACGTTCCGCCACCTGCATAGGAAAGGCGACATTCTATAACTGAGATTATGATCCTCGGCACGCTGTCGCTTTCGACAGCATACCAAGTCTCAGGGGCTACTATCTATACAGGGCGCACTCCATGTGCAAAACTGTCAAAAGGTATGTCATTTTTTGCGTACCTCAAACCCCGTCAGCAAACTTCCGACGGCCTCATGCAACCCGCTCTCGGCGGATGAGATCCTTTCAATCACCATACTCATTAATGTGCGGTGATCTTCTGAGATAGACGCCCTCTCGAGCAAATCCTGCAGCTCCACCGGCCGTACTCCAGTGGGTGCCGAACTCCCCGGCCCCGCCGGACTCGGGGAGACCCTCCGTGACGACACCTCAGGGTCGTCCGCCCCGCCCGACGGGGCGGCAGATGGAGGCGTTTCGCTCTCCATCATCTCCGGACGAAGGTCCCCCGAAGATGAGCTCTGCTGAGAAGGGCTGAGATCCGAACTACAAGGTGAAAACTTCGGTTACCCTTAGAAATAAAGTAGGGGTGTCCCCTATTACAAAATTCCCCTCTTTTTTACTTACGGCTCACTGGAGGGCTGATTCCTTTGGAGAGACTGTGCAGCCAGGGCTTTTCCCGGCACAGCACCTTCCGGTGCAGATTTCTTTCCCCGCTTTGAGGCCTTGGCCTCCGGGTTTTCGGAAGCGGTCCTCTTCTCCCCCTGGAGGGAGGGATTCTCGATTCCCCCCTTACTGAAAGCCTCCTTGGCAGAGGTGGTAGTTTCCCTGTGCCCCCCTTCGCCCTCCTCCGAAGGTGCAACCTCCAACATTTTTGTTAACACGAGATCCGGCGTGGTCTCGGGGAGGGGGGCCGGACACCGTATCAGTTTTGCTTGCGCTATCCACTCCTGTCCAAGGGATAGCTGGTTAAAAGGCAAACCCATGATAAATAAATGGATGATGTGTCCGGGCACAGGGCTACTTACTTGAGTATCCGGGCGATTGCAGCTTAGGCCAGCGTCCTCGGTCAAGTCCGGACGCATCTCTTGTGATCCGAAGAATAGTTTGTACATCTCCATGGGTGTCAAACCCATGAAGTGTTGGAGAGCTCGTGCCCCTCTGAATTAAATTCCCATAGGCGGAGGGGCGACGTTTGTAGGGCAGAAGGCGCCGTATCAGCATAACCTGCACCACTAGGACCAGATTGATATCCCTTTCTTGGAGGTCTCGAATCCGGCCCTGCAACAGGGGTACGTCTTTGGACGACCCCCAATCAAGCCCTTTGTTGACCCATGACATCAGCCATTGTGGAGGGCCCGGGCGAAAGGCGGGCGACCGCCTCTGCCTGCTACCCCTTGGAGCGGTGATATAGAACCACTCCGGTTTCCACAAGCCGAGCTCCTCCTGAAAAGAGCCCTCGGGCCATGGAGCATCGGCCCTCTTGCTTATAACCTCCCCGCCGCACTCTGCCTGACGCCCCTCAATCATCTTCGGCTCCACGTTGAAGGTTTTGAGCCACAAGCCGAAGTGAGGGGTAGTGCGCAGGAAGGCTTCACAGATGACAATAAATGATGAGATGTGGAGGATGGACTCCGGAGCCAAGTCATGGAATTCCAGCCCATAGTAAAACATGAGCCCCCTCACGAAGGGATCCATCGGGAAGCCTAAACCCCGACGGAGGTGAGACACGAACACGACACTCTCGCCGGGCTCGGGAGTAGGAATAACTTGCCCTGGGCAGGCAACCTATGCGAAATCTCGTAGGTTAAGTACCTGGCGTCTCTCAGCTTTAGCACGTCCTCTTCCGTGACGGAGGAGGGCATCCACCGGCCTCGTAGGTCGGAGCCGGACATTGTCGAAGGTCGAAAGTACCCGAATCTGGAGCCCTGGGTGTTGGAACTCGGGGCGAGGGGCGGATTCAATTGAGGATTGAAGAAAAAGAACGGGCCTTGGTCTCATTATAAAGAGGGAGAATACCAAGAGCCGTCCCCACCGGCCTGATAAAACTCGCTTATCTCCCAAGCGCTGCAATCAATGGCGCGGTTGGGTTACCCACGTCCGTATTGATGGGAATCCCGGAATAAGGGGAACACGATCTCTGCTTCGATAAGACGTGCCAAGGAAACCACTTCGCTAAACACGCTGAGGTGATACGATAAAAACAAATCGAGTAAAGGCTTGGTTATGGTGTGATGTCACGCCACGACATACGTCAGCAGATTGAACTTGTGTAAATATTATTCTCTCTACGGTGGTATGTGGAATTTATTTTACAGAGCTGGACACTATCCTGGTGTTCACAATCTTCTATAAATTATTTGGAGGAGGAACCCGCCTTGCAATGCCGAAAACAATATGTGCGCCGGACTCGTCGTCATTGAAGTCTGGTTCAGGGGATACTGAGGGAGTCCCGGACTAGGGGGTGTCTAGATAGCCGAACTATCATCATCGGCCGGACTCCAAGACTATGAAGATACAAGATTGAAGACTTCGTCCCGTGTCCGGATGGGACTTTCCTTGGCGTGGAAGGCAAGCTTGGCGATACGGATATGTAGATCTCCTACCATTGTAACCAACTCTGTGTAACCCTAGCCCTCTCCGGTGTCTATATAAACAGGATGGTTTTAGTCCATAGGACGAACAACAATCATACCATAGGCTAGCTTCTAGGGTTTAGCCTCCTTGATCTCGTGGTAGATCTACTCTTGTAATACCCACATCATCAATATCAATCAAGCAGGACGTAGGGTTTTACCTCCATCAAGAGGGCCCGAACCTGGGTAAAACATCGTGTCCCTTGTCTCCTGTTACCATCCACCTAGATGCACAGTTCGGGACCCCCTACCCGAGATCCGCCAGTTTTGACACCGACACTAACACTTCCTATGTTTATTGTTGGACTAGCACCTACGCGCAAGAGGAAACAAACATCAGGAATAATGCTCGATAGGTTAAATAAATCTAGAGGAGGAAGAATGGAGATCCGTTTTGAGGCAGGTTTAAAAAGGCCATGTGATGCTACAGAGTCAGCCAAGTTAGTATCAGAGGCAGCGGTTGCCGTTAGGTGTCATGTACGTATCCTCCCAACATGGATTTAGTACAGGAATGACAAAGACGAAATCCAGTTCAACACCTTCCTCGACCATTTATCTGTAAGTATGGTTATGTATGGAAACTAGTAATATCGTCTTGCTCTGTCCCATACTTTCTAGGTTGCTGATAATGAGACTCCCATAATTTTCAACAGATGAGGTTCAAGTTGGATAGCCAAGATGATGCAACTAGACAAGCTTGCACCCATGTTTTCAAGTCTGCCCTGCGACAGTATCGGTATAACTTGAGGAAAACTCACTTTGAAGGCAAGGCTAACAGTGAACTTTCCCAAACATCTCTAGTGGAAAATATATCGGATGAAGACGGGAGGGGCCTTGTTAAACACTGGTCTGATTCGAAGTATCAGGTACATTATATATATGTGATCAGATCACATGTTGAAGTCCTATTTACGCATGTGCCACACAAATTTATCTTCTTGTAGGTGAACTGTTCAAAGAACAAGGCCAACCGTACGAAAGTGAAATTCCAACAGACGATAGGATCTCGTAGCTATATTGCACACTTCGAGGCTCTTGTAATTAGCTACTATTTCACTCTTTTCGCTGTACCATATTATCAGATCTATATTGACTTGTTCGAAATGCAGAGGAAAACCCGCAAGGACCAAAAAGTACCTGAACCAAATGATGTGGAAATCTTCAAGGACTGTCACACCAGCAAGAAGAAGGGCATGACTACACCAGTCAAAGCCGCTGTTGTAAGTCCTTAATCCTCATGCCTTTTAACTACTACTTACTCTGACTTGTGCCTTGAACTGCATGGTTTGCAGTCAATGTCTATTACTCTTTTCAATTTTATACACAATTGTCTTAGCGTATCATTGCACCTTACAAGATTTAAACAAGAGGAGTGATGTTCCTTTGATCTTGACCCGTAATCTAGTTCCGTGCTGGACTTGCCCACACAATGTTACAATTGTCTGTTTGTCTGTTCTCAATTGTTTTGTGATATGAATGATGTCATACTATGCTTACCGTATTATAAACTTCGTCTCTTTATCCTTAGCCCACAATACAATGTGAAGAAATAGACAATACATCAGCGATGGTACATGGTCATATGTTTGGAACCTGGTTTTATTATGTACTTTGCAATAAAATACAACTAATATTTTACATGGGTTCACCAAAATAAGTTCTGTATATAGACCAAAGCTATTTTGTTCCGTTTTGCTACCTCCTTAATATCTTCTGTTCTGGTACTACTAATGTAAAACCTGAACTTTTCAGCGAGCTATGGAAAAAATGGTGGAACCGCCACCTTCTGAAGGTGGCGAGGCAACTATAACCGCAATGTTAGCTCTTGCTGCAGTGGGTCTGTACCTGTCCACTAACAGTGCCAAAGCATGTTCCTGCGTAATACTGGGTTGGTTCTTAAGGCAATATCATCCAAACTGCCTCATGATCAAGATATGCAAGCTCAAAGCAATGTTGTATCTGTGCTCCAGACACAAGTCCATTCCCTAACATAGACCCTTTGTGAAACAAGGAGAGACATTATTCGATATCGTCAAGATATGCATGGTTTTGAAACCAGACTATCAGACATTTCCTATGTTGTTCAGGAGCCTAGGGGAAATGAAGGCGAGGGTTATGGTGCTCCATCGGACAATACAACATGAAAACGTAACAGTCAGGTCAAATGAACTGAGCTTCTGAACTTCTGGTGGTGCATTTATCTGCTAGACTGTTAAGTTTTATGCCAACCTTCCTTTTGTTATATAGTTGTAATTTGTTTTGGTGTGATACAAAATTTATTCTTAACGTGCAGCCACCGGCTGAAGAAAACAACAAGCCATGTTTGTATAGTGTAGGGTGTTCCCTATATTTGCACTGGTGGCGATCTTTGATGCCGAGTGGATGTAATCTGTGCAATCGCCTTAATAGCCTAGCGTTAGTTTCGGCCTTATTTATTTGCTAGTCTTCTTTTTCCCTGGTTTGCTAGTGGCCGCAACTACCATGGGCCATATACGGGCCGTAGGATCCATGAGTCTCCTACAGGCCGTCGATAAATGGGCCTCCAGCAGGGCCGTAGAATCGGTCGGCCTCGGGCCATCGGAGAAATGGGTCTACATGGGGCGTAAACGGGCGTAATTGGTATCGACCCTGCACGGTAATGGGCCGTTAACAGGCCGTAGGACAGCAAAGGCTTAATTCTGTCACAGGCATAACAGGTCGTTAATGGGCCACAATATAGGATGGGATGGAAACGACACAATGGGTTAACAGGCCAGAAACGGGCCGACTCTTGCCATTAGCCGAATTTGGCCCATTAGGGTAACAGGCCAGTAGCGGGATGACTCTTGCCATGGGCCTAATTTGGCCCATTAGGGGAACAGGCCAGAAATGGGCCGACTCTTGCCATGGGCAGAATTTGGCCCATTAGGTTAACATGCCAATAACGGGCCGACTCTTGCCATGGGCCGAATTTGGCCCATTAGGGGAATAGGCCAGTAATGGGCCGTAAGTAATCGAGGGCCGAAAAGGAGCCCAAGAACGTATGGGCCGTCAATAGGCCGAAAGCTAACACGGGCTAGAAATGGCCCATGTAAATCACGGGCCATTAACGGGTACAAAGAAAATTACTGTTCATTATGGGCTAGAGTCACTGTCGGTGTCAAAACCGGCGGATCGCGGGTAGGGGGTCCCGAACTGTGCGTCTAGGTGGATGGTAACAGGAGACGAGGGACACGATGTTTTTACCCAGGTTCAGGCCCTCTTGATGGAGGTAAAACCCTACGTCCTGCTTGATTAATATTGATGATGTGGGTTACAAGAGTAGATCTACCACGAGATCAAGGAGGCTAAACCCTAGAAGCTAGCCTATGGTATGATCGTTGTTCGTCCTATGGACTAAAGCCATCCGGTTTATATAGACACCGGAGAGGGCTAGGGTTACACAGAGTCGGTTACAATGGTAGGAGATCTACATATCCGTATCGCCAAGCTTGCCTTCCACGCCAAGGAAAGTCCCATCCGGACACGGGACGAAGTCTTCAATCTTGTATCTTCATAGTCTTGGAGTCCGGCCGATGATGATAGTCCAGCTATCCGGACACCCCCTAGTCCGGGACTCCCTTAGTAGCCCCTGAATCAGGCTTCAATGACGACGAGTCCGGCGCGCATATTGTCTTCAGCATTGCAAGGCGGGTTCCTCCTCCGAATAATTTATAGAAGATCGTGAACATCAGGATAGTGTCCGGCTCTGCAAAAATAATTTCCACATAGCACCGTAGAGAGTATAATATTTACACAAGTTCAATCTGCTGAGGTAGTTCATGGCGTGACGTCACGCCACAACCAAGCCTTTACTTGAATCATTTTTTTTGTACCACCTCAGCGCGTTTAGCGAAGCGGTTTCCTTGGCACGTCTTGTCGAAGCAGAGATCGTGTTCCCCTTATTCCGGGATTCCCATCAATACGGACGTGGGTAACCCAAACGCGCCATTAATCGCGACGCTTGGGGGATAAGCGAGTTTTACCAGGCCGGTGGGGACACATGTTTTTGTCCGCCCATATAAGGGGATAAAGATCCAACCCTTTTACCTGCGCCTTCTACCTCCTTAGCTTATCCATCTCTGCGAACCCGAGCTCTAGCGCCCAAGCCCGCACATCCCACCTCAACCTTCTCCGATCATGTCCGGAGCGGGAGGCAACTGGATGGCCTCCTCCGTCACGGAGGGGCAGATCCAGAAGCTGCGCAACGCCGGATACTTGTCCAGCGACATCACGCATCGTCTCCCCGACGATGGAGAGCTCATCCCCACCCCTAGGCCCCATGAGAGGGTAGTATTTCTTCCCCATTTCCTCCGCGGACTGGGCTTCCCACTTCACCCCTTTGTCCGGGGGTTCATGTTCTACTACGGCCTTGATTTCCATGATCTGGCCCCGAATTTCATCCTCAACATCTCGGTGTTCATCGTCGTGTGTGAGGCTTTCCTCTGCATCCAGCCCCACTTCGGTTTGTGGCTCAAGACCTTCAGTGTCAAGCCGAAGGTTGTGAAGGGCAGCCAAGCGGAGTGCGGAGGCGCCATGGTGGGCAGGATGTCCCACGTTACTTGGCTTGAGGGAACTTTCGTGGAAACCATCAAGGGGTGGCAATCTGGGTGGTTCTACATCACCGAGCCACGTGACCCTGAATGGGCGGCGGCCCACAAATTCAGATCTGGCATCCCCACACGGCTCACCTCCTGGAAAGAGAGTGGCCGGATCTGGGGTGATTTAGAGGAGCTGACCGGACTCCAAGCCTGCGTCCAGAAGCTGGTGGACAAGAAGCTCAAGCTTGTCAACGTAGTCCAGGTCGTGCTCATCCGCCGGATCCTCCCGTGCCAACGACGGGGCTTCAACATGTGGGAGTTTGATCCGACGCAGCACCAGACCCTGAGCGGGCTCTTCGACACTACGTACGAAGAGGTCTGGAAGGTGCTGTTCAAGGGCGCCGAGGCTCCTGCATCCGCTACCGAAGATCGCGGATTCAGCTCGCAGCGTCCAGCTGACGAGGTAAGTGATTTCATCCTTTTTAGAATGCTTGTTTGCCATAGTTTGACTCTATGTGGGATCTAAACTCCCGCTTTCCCTTGACAGGACTGGCTGGTGAAGGCCGAACAAACTATCTGTCCGACCCCATTGCCAGAGGACCCAGTGGACGCCCGTCTAACGGGGCTGCTGGCTCCGGCACCCCGTGTGGTGCCGGAGAAAAAGGCCAAGAAGAATGCCACAGGTACTCGAAAGAGTTCCCGTTTCTAGGTGTTATCGTACGATGACTCCGAGGCCGACTCCTCCCACCAAGGCGAGGAGGAGAAGAAGAAAGCCTCTCCCCCAGCGGGGGGAGGGAAGAAAAGGAAGGCCTCCCCTACGAGGGAGGCCGAAGGGTCCAAGAAGGGAAAAACCCTTCCCCCGGACTACTCTGCCGACGTCAGTGATGACGACGAGGACTGGCCTCCAAGGACCAAGCCCCTGGCGAGATCGTAAGTATCCGGGTTCCCGAGTAACTTTATGGTTTTCTTTTTTGCCGCACAATGTCTTTGTAATGCCTCATACAACCCTGCAGTCCGCCCAAGGATGATCTTCCCGCTTCATCGAGCGGGTCCTTAGGTGCGTCGGATAGGGATTCCCTTCCGACCGCCTCCTCCCCTCATGATGCAGACGATGCTGAGGTGGGATCCCGGGAAGAGACCCACCAGGAGGAGAAGGCCCCAGAGGTGTCGCAGGACATCCTCCCGGACTTTGCACCGGACTCGGCGCCGGAGCCCCTAGTGGCTCTGGAGTCCGGCGGGCGGCCCCTTCGCAAGAAGGGCAAGACCGTGATGCCTGCAGCTTCCGTCCAACCGGAGGCGCCGGATAGATTGCTGGAGGCGCTCAATGGCGCCTCCATTGAAGAGGAACACCGCACTGTTATGAGTGCGGTGATTCAGAAAGTTCAGCTCGCCAAGAGCGGGCTGACCGAAGCCTGCGGCAGCCTTCTAAGAGGCTTTGAGGTAAGAATTTTGATATATGTAAAATAGTACCGCATAGACAGTAGCCCCTGATGCTCGGTTCGGTGTTCGGAAAGAAAAGCCGGACCGAGGACCTAAAAAGATATACGTAGGAGGCATAAAAAATATGTCAATATCGGATTGCAGGCTGTGCTGCTGACCTCTGCCGCACTGACTGCGGAGGTCAGTAATTTGAAGGAAAACCTCGAGTGGTCCGAGAACGAGCTCGACCGTGCCAAGAAGCAGATCGAGGACAAGGAAGGTGAGTAACACCTTATTAAAATTGTACCTTAGAGAAAATGATTTGGTTGCAAGAAAAAATGACAAGGATAATGTGGGTACGGCAGGGGCCACTAACGAGGTGGCGACCCTGAAAGAGGTGGTGGCCGCGGCCGAACGCAATGCGGCCGCGGAGCGCACCGAGCGAGAGAAGCAGGAGGCGCGGGTGGCGGAGGTACATCAAGAGCTCAAGGTTCTCATGGAAAAACATGAGGGTTTGGAGCGTGACTCGAAGACCCGAGAATCCGTGCTTGCAACGGCTCTTGAGAGTGCCAAAGCCGCTAAGGCCGAAGCCTACAAGGCCCTCCAGGAAATCAATGAGTTGAAGAAAATAGCAGTGGGTAAGGCATTTTTAATGCAAAGTAAGCATGTGAGTGTTAATTACCTGTTGCTTACCCGAGTTCGGAGCTCTCCAGGAGCGTTCGCAGATCTTCCTCACAGCGTGTCCGATGCTGCCGCGTTCTACCGGGCCGAGGAGGGGAGCTCGACAGAGTAGGTCTTCTGGTCTCAGTATGCTGAGGCCGGACATTTGGTGCCCCTTAGCGACCAGCTGAAGCAGCTGGTCGAGCTCCACAAGGCGGTCGAACAGGCAATGAAGGGCCTCATAGTTCGGCTGTGGCCCAAGGAGGCCATGCCTGGGAGCTACTTTGGCCTGGTGCGGCGGCTGGTGGATGCGTGCCCGTGGGTTGAAGTCATCAAGCACTCCGCCTGTATTGAAGGTGCCCGTGGGGCCCTTACCCACGCAAAGGTGCACTGGGGCAAGATGGATGCCTAGAAGCTGGTGACGGACACACCACCGCAGGGCAAGGAGGATCATACGCCCGAAATGTATTATAAAACTGTCCTAAAGGGTGCCCGCACTATTGCGGCTGAGTGCTCCAAAGAAGAAATTTTTGAGTAGACTCGTGTTTTGTTATCCTGTGCGCTAAAAACTAAGTTCATTTGCACGAAGCAACTTTTGTTAATTTAAAATATTACCTTATGTGCGGCTGTTTATCAAATCTGAGAGATGGCAAGTCGTCGGCTTCATCCCCCATGCCACGAGTGCTGGGGTGTTCGGGATAAATTTGAGCACTCTTGTTCCCATATTTGGGTCCATCAAGGGAGGCGCTCAACACAACGAACAAGGCAACCGGACTTATAGTGCTTGAACACTCTCACTTAGCCATAGAATTCTATAATTTTAAATTTCGGCGAAGCCCCTAGTATTCAGAAGGCCGAATTTGGGGCGCTATTCACGCCTGGGCCGGACAAAATCCGGCTCCTCGCTCGAAGTGGCATAAGTCTTTAGGGACTCGCAAAAAACCTCTCAAACAGCGACCAGCTCTTGCCTCATCATGACAGTCAGTTTTAGCTTTCTCCACTGAGGCGTTAACCCAGCTCAACTGGGGCGCAATCACAGTGGTTCTCCCAGTGCTACCTTAGCCGATAAAACGGAACGTAAGGTACCAAAACATGGGAGCCAGGCAAACCCAACTATTGACCCAAGAACATGATTTGGAGCCGATGCATATAATGCTATAAGTTTGGGGTGCCGCACTTGTGAAAGTGTTCGGACTTATCACACCGTAATGCGGGAAACATAAGCCCCTGGTGTATTTAGCCGTACCAAAACGTACGGATGCAACATGTCATAGATGAACATATGTATAAGAAAGGAATGTGATTGGAAGCAAAAAGGTGCTGCATTGCTTTATTCAATAAAAAACTGCTGTAAGTGCAGAACGATACAAATGGTGCGGTAAGCAAGGGATGGGACTGTTAAACATGTCCCCCTCCAGGGGTAGGCTACGGAATAATGCATAAAACGGATTTAATGCTCATAATGGAGACCACCTGGATATTCGTTGTAGCCTTTCTCCTTCCCTGGCTGTTGTATCGTGTGTTCGGCATGTCTGCTGCCGGACAGGGCCTCTGACGAACGGAGTCCTGTGGGTAAAAAGAAAAGAAGAAAAGAAAAAAAGAACGACACACTTTCAGAGCCCCTGGTGTGGTTGAGCCACAGTCTGGGCCTATCGTGGTCGCGCCCCTTTCCCCATGCCCGTGGTATCTTCAAAGCGTAATGGTGTACGCGAAGAGTCTGTCTTGACGTTTTACAGGGGCTGGGGTTGGGGCCGCACTGCTACGCGTGCTCGAAACGTGCCAGGTGGTCATGTTGTAGGTTACTCCGGGCGCGCTTAGCTGTGTCCGGCCGCTTAGCCGCCGGACTCGAGAATTGCCTTAAGAGGCTGCATTGTACTTCTACCGCGACAGCCGCTGTATGTTCCTCCATTCGGAGAGAACGTTCAGTGTTTCCGTTGACCGTAATGACTCCTCGAGGGCCTGGCATCTTGATCTTGAGTTATGCATAGTGCGGCACCGCGTTGAACTTTGCGAACGCGGTACGTCCGAGCAGAGCATGATATCCGCTACGGAACGGGACTATGTCGAAGATTAACTCCTTGCTTCGGAAGTTATCCGGGGATCCAAAGACCACTTCCAGTGTAACTGAGCCTGTACAGTTGGCTTTTACACCTGGTATGACGCCTTTAAAGGTCGTCTTGGTAGGTTTGATCCTTGAGGGGTCAATGCCCATTTTGCGCCCTGTATCCTGATAAAGCAGGTTCAGGTTATTGCCGCCGTCCATTAGGACTCTGGTGAGGTGAAATCCTTTGATGATTGGGTCTAAAACCAATGCGGCGAATCCGCCGTGACGGATGCTGGTGGGGTGGTCCCTTCGATCGAAAGTGATCGGGCAGGAGGACCATGGATTGAACTTCGGGGCAACTGGCTCCATCGCATATACAACCCGGGGTATGTGTGTTGCGTATATCATGTTCGGGGCAACTGGATCCAATTATGTTATTATTGTTGAGAGAACTTGCACTAGTGAAAGTATGAACCTTCGGCCTTGTTTCCTAGCATTGCAATACCGTTTGTGCTCACTTTTATCATTAGTTACCTTGCTGTTTTTATATTTTCAGATTAAAAAACCTATATCTACCAACCATATTGCACTTGTATCACCATTTCTTCGCCGAACTAGTGCACCTATACAATTTACCATTGTATTGGGTGTGTTGGGGACACAAGAGACCCTTTGTTATTTGGTTGCAGGGTTATTTGAGAGAGACCATCTTCATCCTACCCCTCCCACGGATTGATAAACCTTAGGTCATCCACTTCAGGGAAATTTGCTACTGTCCTACAAACCTCTGCACTTGGAGGCCCAACAACATCTACAAGAAGGTTGCATAGTAGACATCAAGCTCCCAACCCATATTTGTCTTTTCGCCCCTGATTCTCCTTCTTTGTTTCGCCATCTTGCCAGAGCAATCATGGCACCAGTGAGGAGATTCTCCGCTGCAGAGAAGGGAAAGGCCCCTCAGGTGGAACCCGAGCTGCTCACGCTGAAGAAGAGGCCCGATTGCTCTCGAGGCGCTGCCGCGGAACCCATGGCTCCGCGGCCTTGGAACGAATGGGCTCCACTGGGCTGCCCAGTCCCCCTATATGCCCACGTGTAGGGCCCTACACATAGGAGTGACAACTAGCGCCACGGGGAGCGTGGTTGCGGAGGAGGACAGGCAGCAGCCATGGGGCTCCCTCACTCACGGACCCACACTGAGGGCACATCCCGCGAGTTCATGGTGTGGGCGGCATGCCGCCGCGCACATGGTTTTGGCTCCCAAGGTCTCTCGCGAGGGAGATACCATTGAGGGGGCCCTTTGAATTGCGGCTGCAGCATGACAGATGCTGCGTCTAGGCTTCGGAGGCGGAAGTCGAGGTCATCAACTTGGGTGACGTCTTCATGACTCGAGGATGGGGCGCGATCGCCCGCGCCTGCCGTCCGGAGGGAGGCCATGCTATCCACTTCGAGTATGACGGGGCGTCGATGCTTTTCTTCAAGGTCTTCGGTGAGGACGGTTGGCGCCTGGAATGCTGCCCCGGGGGAGGCGATCGAGGTGGTGAGGGCGCCGGCGGTGTACTTGCCCTTGGCCTTGTCCGCGATTCCTCCGACAGCAGCAGCGCCTCCTCGGAGCATGACTCGAGCGACAACGACAACTACGAGCCACCGAGCTACCACGCCCGTACCTCAACAGCGGCGTCAGTCCGGTGTTGCCGATGATGCTGCTGAGGCCGTGGCTTCCTTAGCGGTTCCTCCTTGTGTTTCATCCCTGCACGAGATCGTGAAAAACCCTCAGGGATATGTAAAAACTATGATGCTTTTGTCTAGGTGTTATTATTCCGAATCGATGCTACGCTGCGGCACGGTCCCCCCTTTCATCCTTGCCGTAGCTTAGTGCTCTACATCGGCAGGACCCAGTCCCCAGGTAGGCTTCAGCCATCGCTGGTATGCCAGGTTGCGATGCCGTGGTCAAGGCTAGGAGGTAAGCAGCCCGAGGTCCGGTAAGATCCCCTAAGGCGCGATGCTCAGGGGGTCCCTTTGATGCGCAAGCGACTTCCGAAAGGACGAAAGGGAAGCATCCCTGCCCAAGCAAGATCGCGAGAGGCAAAACGTTGATCATTAGGTCCACACTCGCGTCTATGGGATGACTTATCTCGGCGATCTTGTAGTTATCCTCTCGCTGCGAGGGCAACTTTCGCGCGACGCTGGGCTGCATCCTGGTGGCGGTTGCGCTCCTAGGCAAGACTCACGCCAACCCCTTCTTCCTCACTCATCTGGTGTCACGACCAGTTTTTCAATAAAATGTTTATTGATAAAACCGATCTTTTGATCCCAGTATAGGAAAAGTCATCCTCACTGGTAGACAAAAACTTGATAAACAGAGGACCGGTAGCATTAAATATATTACAGGGTTGAGCTGAGGCTGCTCAACAATTTATTACAACTCGCCAATATCTTACATAAGGGTGGTTATGGCACAGGGGTGTGGTGACATGCTACTAGCTCGAGATAAAAAGTGGTGGTGGATAACTTGACTCCTAACTGGCAGTTCATCGAGCGTCGAGGTAAGGCTCGATGAATTTATTCTGGGGTGGCGGAAGCGGATATGATACAATGACCAAAGCAGGATCGCACGGGACTGACTGGGACTCCTCTAGGCGTCGGACTCGCTATTGAACTCTTCATCCATGAGATCGCCTTCATCAACATCTTGCCAAATCAACAAGCCAGGTGAGTACTTTGAAAGTACTCGCAAGATAGTTCGGACAAAAGATATAACAAATGCATGCATGAATGCGTCATGAGCAAAAATAATAATGGTCAATTCAATAATAAAGATTTGACAAGTAAAATAAATAAATGAAAACCGATCGGGTGTCTGGAGCAACGCCTCGAAAGGTAAACAAATAAAATTCATGCCACAGTCGGGCGTCTAAGAGACACCACATAAAGGGCTTTAAAAGAAATGCCACAGTCGGACGTCTGAGCGACATCACATAAAGGGCTTTAAAAGAAATGCCACAGTCGGACGTCTGAGCGACATGACATAAACGGCTTTAAAAGAAATGCCACAGTCTTACGTCTGAGCGACATCGCAGAAAGGGCTTTGAAAAGAAATGCCACACTCGGACGTCTGAGCGACATCGTATACAGGGCTTATTATAAATGTAAATAACAAGTATGCCACCGTCGGACGTCTGAGCGACATCACAGACAGGGCTTATAACAAATGTAAATAACAAGTATGCCACCGTCAGACGTCTGGGCGACATCACAGACATGGCTTATAACAAATGTAAATAACACGTATGCCACCGTCGGACGTCTGAGCGACATCATAGACAGGGCTTGTAACAAATGTAAATAACAAGATTAGTCCATCCACAAGAATAATCTTTTAACCGGATTTATCACACATGTATTCCGCCGGAGTTTTGTCACTGAGGCTGATATCTGACAAGATAAGATGAATATAGTACTTGGACAAGTACAAGATGATTTAAAGGATTTGACACTCTGCAGAGTTTGTACTAACTGACCATAGCCAACGGATTTCCGTAGTCACGAAGGACTAGTTCCGTTTACGGTATTTCGGTAGAAACACATTTAACTAGTACACACCCATTCCACCTCACGATGCCAGGAATCACCCTAGGAATCGTCCAAGTAAAACTTTGAGACGGGGAGGCCACAACCTCGAATAGCATGGGATCAAATTTCTATACACGCGCTCTAAGGGGTGCCCCCCTCTCGATCCCAACCAGAAACACCCATGCCCCCTGACTGGATGACGGGCTTTAATCCAGGGCCATGGAACCCTCATCCCGGCCTCTCTACTTGGTGTGTATCAGGAAAACGGTTGCAACTTACTACGCCATATTCCTTGCGGAAAACATGTGGCAGTACAGGAAAGGAAATGAACGGGAATATGATTTGATTCACGATTACACTGCTGTCAAATGGACTGGCATAAGACTGGCATGTCACAACACTGCCATCTTACCCATCCTCATGTCATCTCATGGCCATGCCAATATGTATCCAACAACATATGGCTTCCCGAAACTTACTTTCCACTTCTGTGTATGAAATATAACATTCAAAGATATGTTCATAAACATGCCATGAAACTCCTAAAATGCAAACATGCAACAAACACTTCATCATATCAAGAGTTCAAACATGCTTGCCTGGTTCGGAGTAGTCGGAGTCTAACTATGTGAAGTTTGCGGCTCCGTCACTTCCTCCGGAATCTTCGTGATCAGCACGTCCTCCCGCGTCTGTGGGTGGTGGTGGTGCTCGCCGGCGAGCACTGTGTCGACGGCGGCCCTTGCTCCGGTGGACGGCGGTTCGGGTGGTCGTGGACCTCGTCGGAGATAGCGAAGAGAATGTTGCCAGAGCCCGAGGCAGACGGAGGTGGCCGGAGTTGAGGAAGAAGGGCCCCTCGAGGCTCTTCCAGTGGCTAGGCGGGGTCTGGTGAGGTGGTGGAGTTGTGGGGGGGGGGGCGAGAGCAAGCTCGGGGGGGGTGCTATTTATAGCCGGCCCGAGGCGGTTGCCGTGAACGGATAAGGCCAGCAAGCGATTACGGCGGCGCTGTGGCTGGACGGCTGGATTAGGAGCTTGAGCATCGACTAGACGGAGCACTGTTGTTTTTCGAGTGTCCAACTCAGCAAGGTAGGTGGGGTTATGGCCTGACCTCGACGGAACGGCCGCACGGCCCGTCGGCGGCAGAGAACACGCTTTGCGTGTGCCAGGCCACGGCGACAGTGCTGCATGTGTGCGCTGGCAAGGAGATGGCCACGTGGAGCTCTTAGAACGTTTGGGCGGTGCCGAAGGGCGTTATGCTGCAGTGTTGTCCCCTGTCGGCCGCTATGGTGTTTCTGCCGCCGCAAGGCACGCCGGCGCAGGCGGGCTAGGGTGCCACCGACGCCAGGAACGCGCCAAGCACGCGTGTGGAGCTCCGGACAAGAAGGAGGGGCTGTGAGCAACAAACCAAGTGCACTGTCGACATGTGACTGAAACTCTGACGGAGAAACGACACTGAATCTGAATTTTACTGAAGATGAACAGTAATAGTGCATGCCAGATGTTCGACAGAATGATTGTGGCATGTGGGGATTTTTCCTTGAGCTGGTTTTTGGTGGAGTGGTCTCTCATTGCAACTAGGGGTTGCCTGAATTTTGGTGGAATTTTTGGATAAGTGGAGATATGAATTTCACCAAATTTGGCAAATCTGGTCCAAACTTGCAGAGGGTGAATTTTTAAATATTTGAAAAGAAGAAGAGTGGATCAAGATGGTTCTAGGTTGTGGGTGCTAAGGACTATCCAGAGGAGTTGAATTGAGATCAAAATCAAAGGCATTAAGGTACTTGCTTTGCAAACTACCTAGGCTCAAAATAAAGGACAGAATTATTTTGGGGAAAGAAATGAATGGAATAAAATCCAAAAATGGATTTTATAGGTTGGGATAGAATGGTTGGGTTGTCCCAAAGGGGAAGGAGGGGTTTTGGGAAAATTTTACCATAGGAGGCATGGTAAAATCAAGAAAGGATCAAAACCAAATAAAAACCCAAAACCAAAAGGTTTTCCTTTTAGAAGAAACTAAATCCAAGAAAAGATTTTTGAGAGGGAAAACTCAAGGGAGGTTTTCAAGAAGGGTTTATAAGACCTTCTTTAAACCAAGCAAGACTCTTACTGAAAACAAAACCCACAAAAAATTTTGGAGTGTCACAGCACCTACCCCCTTAGGAAAAATCTCGTCCCTGAGATTTCAGCTGATCCTTAAACAGGTGTGGTTGCTCTGTCCGAAGAAAATCCTCTCTCTCCCAAGTTGCTTCATTCTCGGTGTGATTGCTCCACTGAACTCTGAAAAACTTAGTGGTTTTCTGTCGGGTCCTCCTCTCAGACTCTTCCAATATTTTTATTGGGTGCTCCCGGTAGGTGAGGTCTAGTTGCACGTCAATATTTTCATGTGATACTTGCTTCTCTGGGTTGCTCACGTACTTTCTCAACTTTGAGATGTGGAACACGTTGTGGATATCGGATAAATCTTCGGGTAGGTCTAGCTGGTAGGCTACCGTGCCTCTTCGGGCCACTATACGGAATGGTCCGATGAATCTTGGTGCTAGCTTTCCCTTAATCCTGAATTGTTGCAGACCCCTCATAGGAGAGACTCTTAGATATACAAACTCTCCGGGTTCAAAACTGATTTCCCGATGCTTTCGATCGTAATAACTCTTTTGCCGACTTTGAGCTATCTTGAGACGATCTCTAATGGTCTTAACTTTCTCTCAGCCTCCTTGAGCATATCTGGGCCGAAGATATGGCTGTCTCCGGTCTCTGACCAATTTAGCGGGGTACGACATCTTCTGCCATACAGAGCTTCAAAGGGTGCCATTTGCAAGTTGGCTTGATAACTGTTGTTGTATGCGAATTCTGCATATGGCAAGCTTTCCTCCCAACTTGTTCCGTAGGTGAGGACACAGGCTCTCAGCATATCTTCTAGGATTTGGTTCACGCGTTCAGTCTGCCCATCAGTCTGGGGATGGTATGCGGTACTGAATGCTAGTTGGGTACCCAGTGCCTGTTGTAGGTGATCCCAAAATCTAGAGACGAACTGTGTGCCTCTGTTAGATATGATAGTCTTTGGGACTCCATGCAGGCAGACGATACGGGCAAGATAAAGTCTGGCCAGTCTCTGAGTGGTGTAAGTTGTCTTCACCGGAATAAAATGTGCCACTTTGGTTAATCTGTCGGTTATGACCCATATGGCATCGTTTCCGTGTCGTGACAGTGGCAGTCCAACCATGAAATCCATTCCAATCTCGTCCCACTTCCACTCGGGTATCTTGTTTGGTTGTAACAGCCCGGCTGGTTTCTGGTGCTCGGCCTTTATGCGTTGACAAGAGTCACAACATGCAATGAATGTGGCTATGTCTCTCTTCATACCGTGCCACCAAAAATTTTCCTGAAGGTCTTTGTACATCTTTGTCCCTCCAGGGTGGATTGAATACGGAGCGGTGTGGCTTTCAGACAGAATCTGCTGTTTGAGGTCCTGGATATTTGGTACGCAGATTCTTTCTCCGTACCATAATATTCCTTGCTCATCCACGTTGAATTCAGAGGCCTTGCCCAAACTTACTTTCCTTTTTATGCCATCAATGCTGGGGTGTCCGTCCTGAGCCTGCTTGATCTTTTCCATCATAGTAGGCTGTATTTCCAAATTCGATACACTGCCTTCGGTAACCATTATTAAATTGAGTCTGGCAAATTCCTGTTGAAATTCTGGCCTCAACTTTGGTATGCTGTCATTGTCCGTGCTGGGATTCCGACTCTGGGCATCTGCCACAACATTTGCTTTTCCGGGATGATAATGGATTCCAACATCATAATCCTTTACCAACTCCAACCAGCGTCGTTGCCGTAAATTTAGTTCCGGCTGTGTGAAAATATACTTAAGGCTCTTATGGTCTGTGTATATTTCACAATGATTTCCAAGTAGAAAGTGTCTCCATTCCTTGAGTGCATGGATGACCGCTGCCAATTCTAAGTCATGAGTGGGATAATTTTCCTCATGCTTGCGAAGTTGTCTGCAGACATACGCAACTACCTTGCCTTCTTGCATCAATACGCACCCGATGCCTTTCCAGGATGCGTCACAATATACCTCAAAATTCTTGTGTATGTCTGGCACAATTAACACTGGTGTCGTTGTTAATTTCTTTTTTAATTCTTCGAATCTTTTATCACAGGCTTCCGTCCATTCAAACTTCTTGCCTTTCTTGAGTAATTGTGTCATTGGCTTTGCAATGGTGGAGAATCCTTCAATAAATCTCCGGTAATAGCCTGCCATTCCCAGGAAACTTCGTATGTCCGTTACGTTAGCTAGTGGTTTCCAGCCAAGTACGGCCTTGACCTTTTCTGGGTCTACTGCAATACCTTCTTGGGTGAGTACATGGCCTAGAAAACCCACCTGTCTTAGCCAAAATTCACATTTGCTGAATTTGGCGTACAGTTGATGTTTGCTGAGTTCTCCTAGTACAATCCTTAGGTGATCGGCGTGCTCTTCTGGTGTTTTGGAGTATATCAGAATATCATCGATGAATACCATAACAAACTTGTCCATATACTTCATAAATACTTTGTTCATGAGGTGAACAAAATATGCAGGGGCGTTGGTTAGCCCAAATGGCATTACTGTGAACTCATACAGTCCATATCTGGAAGTGAAGGCTGTCTTGGGAATATCTTCGGTTCGTACTTTCAATTGGTGGTATCCCAATCTCAAGTCAATTTTTGAGAAGACTTTGGCCTGAGCGAGCTGATCAAATAAATCATTTGTTCGGGGCATTGGGTATTTGTTCTTGATTGTGACCATGTTAAGAGCTCGATAGTCAATACACAATCTCAGTGTTCCATCCTTTTTCTTGGCAAATAAAATTGGAGAACCCCACGGTGAGGAGCCGGCTCGTATGTATCCTTTCTCCAATAATTCCTTTATTTGCTTCTTCAATTCTACCAATTCGGATGGTGCCATTCTGTATGGTTTCTTGTAAATGGGAGCGGTTCCGGGTGCTAGCTCAATGCTGAATTCTATCTCTCTGTCTGGTGGCATGCCTGGTAGTTCTTCTGGAAATACAACTGGAAATTCACACACTACTGGAACCTTGTCCAACTCAGAAACGTCCACCTTGTTTAATCTTGGTTGCCGAGGTATTTGTCTCTCTTTGGCTGAAACTTTTATTGTCTTCCCGTGATGGTGTGTGAGAATCACGGTCCGGTTGAAGCAGTCAATAAAACCTTTGTTGGTGGTTAACCAATCCATCCCTAGGATGACATCCAGTCCTTTACTTTCCAGTACAATAAGATTGGCGTAAAACTTCAATCCTTCAAATTCAATAACCACACCTTGACAGTAACTCTCGGTCACTTGCTTATTTCCAGGGGACTTGATGGTCATTGATTTTTCCAAGGGAAGCATCAAAAAATTATTTTTCAAAGTAAAACTCTTCGAAATGAATGAGTGAGAAGCTCCAGAATCAAACAAAACCATGGCAGGTATTGTGTTGACAGGGTACGTACCGAGTACGATATCTGGGACGTTCTGTGCTTCCTCTTTGGTCACATGGTTCAGGTGACCCTTCCTGTGGTTGTTGTTGGGGTTGAAATTGTTTCGCTTGGGCGCTGAATTGTTGCCACCATTGTTAGGCTTTGGGGTTGAGTTCCTTGGCTTGGGGCACTGTGCCCTTCTTCTCCACAAGCGTAACAAGTAACGCCTGGGCGATATGTGAACTCCTTGTCTCTTGCATGGAAATTCTTGATTGGGCGTGAATTATTCGTCGGGGTTTTCTGTGTTCCACCCTTCTGAAATTCCGTCTTGCTTCTGTGATTGCGAGCAAAAGTAGTCTGGTCCCTTTTGCGTTTGCGGAAATCTTCCAGGCTACATCGCTCATTTTCTAGAGTAATGGCCTTATCCACCAGTGTTTTAAAATCTGGGAAGGTATGCTCAACCAACTGGCATTTAAGTGCGGGTGCCAGGCCTTCCAAGAATTTTTCCATCTTCTTGCTTTCGGTCATGCGCTCTTCATTGGCGTAGCGAGACAGCAGAGTGAATTGGCTTTTGTATTCTGACACTGTCATGGTCCTTTGCTTGAGATCATCAAATTCTCTCTTCTTGATTTTCATAACACTCTTAGGAATGTGTGCCCCACGAAAACCTTCCTTGAAATCTTCTCAGGTGATTTCATTTTCGTCGGGGTGCATGTGCAGGAAGTTTTCCCACCACGATGCAGCTGCTCCTGTGAGATAATGTGGTGCATACAATACTTTTTCATGGTCTGAACACTGTGCAATAATTAATTTTCTTTCCATGTCCCGAAGCCAGTCGTCGGCTTCAAGAGGCTTGTCAGTATGAGAAATGTTGGGGGACGCATCTTCTATAACTCAGATAGTTTGGATTGCTGCTGATACTGACCACGGTGATTTCCCATATTGATGAATTGGTTCATCATTTCCCGGTGTTGTTGCTGACTTTGTTCATACAGAAGACACACTTGGGTAAATACTGTTTCACTGTCCTGTTGACTTGTCTGTCCCTGAGTGAAATTGTGGTTTTGCGGTGTGCCATAATTTTCTTCTGGCTGGCTTGGCATAGAGCGCGTCCAAGGACGAGACATCTTTCACTCTGGGGATACATTTTGTGAAACTCGTAAGACACGCAAAAGTCAATAAAATCACACACAAAGAAAAACTTGAAATACCAAATACACGATTGCGCGCGGAGAATGGCTAATACATATCTTAGACGCGAGCATAATTATAGATTACATCACTCAGGATATGCGTACTTAATCCTGACATGTTATTGAGACTAGTGCACTTCTCCAGATCCTACATGATGCGCAAACAGGCTACTTCTCACAACCTATGTACATATAACATATCACACAAGTCGGTACATAGCATGGCGTCTAAACGTACTCAGTCGGAGATGGTGAGGATCTCCCTTGGCCTGCCGAGGGTGAGACGCAGTGACGCTGGGGACTCAACCTCCTCCTCGCTAATAGGTTCTAAACGAGAAACGCTTCGCTGAGCTGATGGAGCAGGTGCCATAGGCGGAATAACACGAATACGAGTGGGCGGAATAGGTGGAGTAGCACGTATGGGAGTGGGTGCAACAAGTGGTGCAGAGCGAACAGGAGTGGGTGCAATAGCTTGGTTAAATTCCTCAGTGGTAGGCAGACGACGTGCAGTGGCGAGAATGGTAGGTGAATGAGAAGCTGAGGACGAGACAAAAGTCAGCGGTGGAGCGGTGTGCAGGAGTTCCCTCCTGTTGGCAGCACAGCCATGAACTCAGTCCATGCGGGCAGCTACGAGGTCGTCCACCATGCTGTCGAAGGCTGCCTCCAGGGCTCGGAGGTACTCGACAAGCATCTCAAAGGCCTCGTCTCGCTCTCCTCTGGGGCAAGAGAATGAGTAGTGATAGGTGTATGGTACATGGCATGGAAGGTAGCGGTAGCGACGGGTCTTCATTGCAGGAAGAACATCCCGAAGACGAGCTATCGCCTCATGGACAGCCATCTGCATAGCATGCCTTTCTGTAGGCATGGCTCTCCCCAAGAATCGGAAGCGACGTATCTCAGCATGCCCTCCCCTGAATTGCACCGCGGCCTGGTACATGGTCATATTGTCGTTGATCTTGTGTGGATAAAGCGTGAAGACTGAGCGCACGGATGGCCCCATCGCAACCTGAACGATGAAGGAGTGGAGTTTGACGAACCCCTCAGGCACGTTGGCGAACATCTGTGACTCACATTCGTCGCCGGCCATCTACAAAAGTAGGCAAAAATTCTGAATGATCAAATCAAAAATTTTATGCTGACTGTCAGAAAAATGACTACATTTGTAAAAACATGAATAAACTCTATCATGCTAATAACCGATTAGCGATCGCACCTAGTGGCTTCCTACAGTCAGCCTGGCTCTGGTACCAAGTCTGTCACGACCAGTTTTTCAATAAAATGCTTATTGATAAAACCGATCTTTTGATCCCAGTATAGGAAAAGTCATTCTCACTGGTAGACAAATACTTGATAAACAGAGGACCGGTAGCATTAAATATATTACAGGGTTGAGCTGAGGCTGCTCAGCAATTTATTACAACTCGCCAATATCTTACATAAGGGCGGTTATGGCACAGGGGTGTGGTGACATGCTACTAGTTCGAGATAAAAAGTGGTGGTGGATAACTAGACTCCTAACTGGCAGTTCATCGAGCGTCGAGGTGAGGCTCGATGAATTTATTCTGGGGTGGCGGAAGCTGATATGACACAATGACCAAAGCAGGATCGCACGGGACTGACTCGGACTCCTCTAGGCGTCGGACTCGCTATTGAACTCTTCATCCATGAGATCGCCTTCATCAACATCTGGCCAAATCAACAAGCCAGGTGAGTACTTTGAAAGTACTCGCAAGACGGTTCGGACAAAAGATATGACAAATGCATGCATGAATGCGTCATTAGCAAAAATAATAATGCTCAATTCAATAATAAAGATTTGACAAGTAAAATAAAGAAATGAAAACCGATCGGGTGTCTGGAGCGATGCCTCGAAAGGTAAACAAATAAAATTCATGCCACAGTCGGGCGTCTAAGCGACACCACATAAAGGGCTTTAAAAGAAATGCCACAGTCGGACGTTTGAGCGACATCACATAAAGTGCTTTAAAAGAAATGCCACAGTCGGACGTCTGAGCGACATCACATAAAGGGCTTTAAAAGAAATGCCACAGTCGGACGTCTGAGCGACATCACAGAAAGGGCTTTGAAAAGAAATGCCACAGTCGGATGTCTGAGCGACATCACAGACAGGGCTTATAATAAATGTAAATAACAATTATGCCACCGTCGGACGTCTGAGCATAGACAAAGCTTATAACAAATGTAAATAACAAGTATGCCACCGTCGGACGTCTGGGCAACATCACAGACGGGGCTTATAACAAATGTAAATAACACGTATCCACTGTCGGACGTCTGAGCGACATCACAGACAGGGCTTGTAACAAATGTAAATAACAAGATTAGTCCATCCACAAGAATAATCTTTTAACTGTATTTATCACACATGTATTCCACCGGAGTTTTGTCACTGAGGTTGATATCTGACAAGATAAGATGAATATAGTACTTGGACAAGTACAAGATGATTTAAAGGATTTGAGACTCTGCAGAGTTTGTAACTGACCACAGCCAACGGATTTCCATAGTCACGAAGGACTAGCTCCGTTTACGGTATTTTGGTAGAAACACATTTAACTAGTACACACCCATTCCACCTCACAATGCCAGGAATCACCCTAGGCATCGTCCAAGTAAAACTTTGAGACGGGGAGGCCACAACCTCGAATAGCATGGGATCAAATTTCTATACGCGCGCTCTAAGGGGTGCCCCCCTCTTGGTCCCAACCGGAAACACCCATGCCCCCTGACCGGATGACGGGCTTTAATCCAGGGCCATGGAACCCTCATCCCGGCCTCTCTACTTGGTGTGTACCAGGAAAACGGTTGCAACTTACTAAGCCACATTCCTTGCGGAAAACATGTGGCAGTACAGGAAAGGAAATGAATGGGAATATGATTTGATTCACGATGACACTCCTGTCAAATGGACTGGCATAAGACTGTCATGTCACAACACTGCCATCTTACCCATCCTCATGCCATCTCATGGCCATGGCAATATGTATCCAACAACATATGGCTTCCCGAAACTTACTTTCCACTTCTGTGTATGAAATATAACATTCAAAGATATGTTCATAAACATGCCATGAAACTCCTAAAATGAAAACATGCAACAAACACTTCATCATATAAAGAGTTCAAACATGCTTGCCTGGTTCGGAGTAGTCGGAGTCTAACTGTGTGAAGTTTGCGGCTCCGTCACTTCCTCCGGAATCTTCGTGATCAACATGTCCTTCCGCGTCTGTGGGTGGTGGTGGTGGTCGCCGGCGAGCACTCTGTCGACGGCGGCCCTTGCTCCGGCGGACGGCGGTTCGAGTGGTCGTGGACCTCGTCGGAGATAGTGAAGAGAACGTTGCCGGAGCCCGAGGCGGACGGAGGTGGCCGGAGTTGAGGAAGAAGGGCCCCTCGAGGCTCTTCCAGTGGCTAGGCGGGGTCTGGTGAGGTGGTGGAGTTGTGCGGGGGTGAGAGCAAGCTCGGGGGGTGCTATTTATAGCCGGCCCGAGGCGGTTGCCGTGAACGGATAATCCGGCGAGCGATTACGGCGGCGCTGTGGCTGGACAGCTGGATTAGGGGCTTGAGCATCGACTAGATGGAGCACTGGTGCTGTTCCAGTGTCCAACTCAGCAAGGTAGGTGGGGTTACGGCCTGACCTCGACGGAACGGCCGCACGGCCCGTCGGCGGCAGAGAACACGCTCTGTGCGTGCCAGGCGACGGCGACGGTGCTGCATGCGTGCGCTGGCAAGGAGATGGCCACACGGAGCTCTCAGAAGGTTTGGGTGGTGCCGAACGGTGTTATGCCGCAGTGTTGTCCCCTGTCGGCCGCTACAGTGTTTCTGCCGCCGCAAGGCACGCCGGCGCAGGCGGGCCAGGGTGCCACCGACGCCAGGAACGCGCCAAGCACGCGTGTGGAGCTCTGGACAAGAAGGAGGGGCTGTGAGCAACGTGCCAAGTGCACTGTCGACATGTGACTGAAACTCTGACGGAGAAATGACACTGAATCTGAATTTTACTGAAGATGAACAGTAATAGTGCATCCCAGGTGTTCGATAGAATGTTTTTGGCATGTGGGGATTTTTCCTTGAGCTGGTTTTTGGTGGAGTGGTCTCTCATTGCAACTAGGGGTTGCCTGAATTTTGGTGGAATTTTTGGATAAGTGGAGATATGAATTTCACCAAATTTGGCAAATCTGGTCCAAACTTACAGAGGGTGAATTTTGAAATATTTGAAAAGAAGAAGAGTGGATCAAGATGGTTCTAGGTTGTGGGTGCTAAGGACTATCCAGAGGAGTTGAATTGAGATCAAAAATCAAAGGCATTAAGGTACTTGCTTTGCAAACTACCTAGGCTCAAAATAAAGGACAGAATTATTTTGGGGAAAGAAATGAATGGAATAAAATCCAAAAATGGATTTTATAGGTTGGGACAGAATGTTTGGGTTGTCCCAAAGGGGAAGGAGCGGTTTTGGGAAAATTTTACCATAGGAGGCATGGTAAAATCAAGAAAGGATCAAAACCAAGTAAAAACCCAAAACCAAAAGGTTTTCCTTTTAGAAGAAACTAAATCCAAGAAAAGATTTTTGAGAGGGAAAACTTAAGGGAGGTTTTCAAGAAGGGTTTATAAGACCTTCTTTAAACCAAGCAAGACTCTTGCTGAAATCAAAACCCACAAAAAAATTTGGAGTGTCACATCTGGATGCTCTACGTCCTCGGGTCCCGACCTTCAAGCACGGTTCAGCCTCCGCTGGTATGCCAGGTCGCGATGCCATGGTTAAGACCAGGGGTGAGGTATCGAGAGCCGATAGGAGCCTGTGAGGCGCGATGCTCAGGCCCCCCCTTTAACGTGCAAGCAAATTGCGTGAAAAAAGAGTGGTCGGACTTACGAAGGTGCCTTGGGAGGTCGCGACCCGTGATCCCGACTCCGGAGGTCTTTGCGAGTTAGCCGAAGGAAGAGAACATAGCACATAGCCGCGCTCGCCGACCTGCCGGTGATATTTTTGCAAAAATATGAAGGCTGAGGACCCGATGAGGTGACGTGCGCGGGGCAGGCCATGAGCCAGAGCTCGGTCTCTTAGGTTTATCGGCACTGCAGGGAGGGACCCAAGCACATGCGCCGTGCTAGCAGCCCCCGTTGCAGGATGAGCAAGAGGCGGGTTAGCGATACGCGGAGGCCGCGCTGGGCGACTCCACGAATAAAGAGACAGCAGGGGCAATGAAAAGAACCATGCTAACATAGGCAAGCATACTTGTCTGAAGTACACAAATCAAAATGGTGCGGCTGCGGGACTGGTCCTTGCAGCTAGAGGATAATGCAGCCCGAGGGGCACCTTAATTAGACAAACCAAAAAGTCACCTAGCGCCATCGCTGGAGGAGTGTTGAGGCAGCTAAAGGTATGTGCTGAGGGAGTCGTTTCCTCACGAGTCGTCTGGCTCCTGGATCTCGTGAGGCTCCTGAGGCCCGAGAGGCTCGCGAGAGTCCAGCGCCTCCTCCGATAGGACCGCCTGGCGCCTGGCCTCGCGAGCCCTACATGTAGCGCTGGTGCGTGGTGGCCATGTCTAGCAGGCCGAATGGCATGCAAAGATGGCTGCGTGGGCAGCCCCCACTCCTTCCGACACGAGATAGCCAAAAGAGCTCCTGAGAAGCAGTCATCACTGGTACAGCGAGGTGCTATACAAATGAATTTTAACCCCTTTCCACGACGGTGTTCGAAACCGTCACCTAGTGAGTGTGCGCGATAGGGGGGTCCTTCCCACATGACCCAGAAACCGTCGGGGATATGCCCTCCTAGCACACACGCTTGGCAAAATGGGGTCGTGTGCGACCGGCAAGCGAGAAAATATGCTTATACATACAGTAGTGCTAAAAAATACAATTATACAGGCGAAATCATTTCCGGTTCTAAGCACATCACGCACATAATTTTCCCCGTTAAATCGTTTGTGATAGCGTTCCCATCGCACACAATATTAACAATTTTATCATTTGCATTATTGAATGCATCACATAAGGTGCGTATAAGAAACTATGTGGCAAAGGCTGTTCATCACACGCAGTTTTCATGCGATAAAATTTTGCGGAAGGTGGCCTCACACAAACAGTTTGGAAGAGAATGTCATGTGTGATTGATCATTGATCCAACACGGTTTATTCCTAGAAGTTGTGTGCGTTGCTTTAGGTCATCACCCACAGTATTTTCTCAATAACCGTTTGCAATAGCAAAAACCAATTAGCACGCTGATTGCCCTATTGTTAATAATCCATTGATTAATCTAATTGACATTCGTATTAAACACATAACATATTTCATTTCCATATTAAGTTAGCAGGATTTCATAATTGAAATACATCATAGTACAACATGATATAGCTTCAGCACTCAACTACCCCATTACACAACTGCACCAACATCAAGTTTCACATGCAACATCTAGAACCTTTCGAAATTAGCATCATAGACGGTACATAGACAGATGCATCTCATCGGGAAAACTGCTGAAGCAGAAGGCGAATATTAAGCCTTCATTGATGTTGAAGGTCTTTGCAACTTTACGCCAGTTCCCGTGGATGATTAACCGTCCATCCTTCGTCCACTTCAGTAACACTTCAATATTAAACTGTGGGTGTCATACGAAAACATTCCTCGCCTCCGGACCATAGAGGTAGTTTGAGAGGTAATCATCAGTGAATGATGTCTACAACGCAACCTTCTTCTTGTAGACGTTGCTAGACCTCCAAGTGCAGAGGTTTGTAGGACAATAGAAAATTTCCCTCAAGTGGATGACCTATGGTTTATCAATCTGTGCGAGGCGTAGGATGAAGATGATCTCTCTCAAACAACCCTGCAACCAAATAGCAAAGAGTCTCTTGTGTCCCCAACACACCCAATACAATGGTAAATTGTATAGGTGCACTAATTCGGCGAAGAGATGGTGATACAAGTGCAATATGGATGGTAGATATAGGTTTCTGTAATCTGACAATATAAAAACAGCAAGGTAGCAAGTAACAAAATGTGAGCAAAAACGGTATTGCAATGCTTCGAAACAAGGCCTAGGATTCATACTTTCACTAGTGCAAGTTCTCCCAAAAATAATAACATATCGGATCATATAACTATCCCTCAACATGCAACAAAGAGTCACTCCAAAGTCACTAATTGCAGAGAACAAATGAAGAGATTATGGTAGGGTACGAAACCACCTCAAAGTTATTCTTTCCGATCAGTCCATTGGGCTATTCCTATAAGTGTCACAAACAGCCCTAGAGTTCGTAGTAAAATAACACCTTAAGACACAAATCAACCAAAACCCTAATGTCACCTAGATACCCCAATGTCACCTCTAGTATCTATGGGTATGATTATACGATATGAATCACACAATCTCAGATTCATCTATTCAACCAACACAAAGAACTTCAAATAGTGCCCCAAAGTTTCTACCGGAGAGTCAAGACAAAACCATGTGCCACCCCTATGCATAAGTTCACAAGGTCAGTGAACCCGCAAGTTGATCACCAAAACATACATCAAGTGAATCATGTGATATCCCATTGTCACCACAGATAAGCACATGCAAGACATACATGAAGTGTTCTCAAATCCATCATTGGAATAAACAACCCAAGTTCTATAATGAAAAATTCCCACTAGTATATGAAAGTGACACCATAGGAGACTCTCTATCATGAAGATCATGGTGCTACTTTGAAGCACAAGTGTGGTAAAAGGATAGTAGCATTGCCCCTTCTCTCTTTTTCCTTCCTTTTTTTTGTTTTTTTGGGCCTCCTCTTTTTTTGGACTCCTTTTTTTTATTTTTTTCATTTTTTTTCGTCCAGAGTCTCATCCCGACTTGTGGGGGAATCATAGTCTCCATCATCCTTTCCTCACTAGGACAATGCTCTAATAATGAATATCATCACCCTTTCATTTACTTACAACTCAAGAATTACAACTCTATACTTAGAAAAAAATATCCGTCTGTATGAATGCCTCCGGTGGTGTACCAGGATGTGCAATGATTCAAGAGTGACATGTATGAAAAAAATTATGAACGGTGGCTTTGCCACAAATACGATATCAACTACATGATCATGCAAGGCAATATGACAATGATGGAGCATGTCATAATAAACAGAACGGTGGAAAGTTGCACGGCAATATATCTTGGAATGACTATGGAAATGCCATAATAGGTAGGTATGGTGGATGTTTTGAGGAAGGTATATGGTGGGTGTATGGTACCGGTGAAGGTTGCGTGGTACAAGAGAGGCTAGCAATGGTGGAAGGGTGAGAGTGCGTATAATCCATGGAGTCAACATTAGTCATAAAGAACTCATATACTTATTGAAAAAATCTATTAGTTATGGAAATTAAGTACTACGTGCATGCTCCTAGGGGGATAGATTGGTAGGAAAATACCATCGCTCGTCCTCGACCGCCACTCATAAGGAAGACAACCAAAAAATAAATCATGCTCCAACTTCATCACATAACGGTTCACCATACGTGCATGCTATGGGAATCACAAACTTTAACACAAGTATCTCTCAAATTCACAACTACTCCACTAGCATGAATCTAATATCACCATCTTCATATCTCAAAACAATCATAAAGAATCAAACTTCTCATAGTATTCAATGCACTTTATATGAAAGTTTTTATTATATCCCTCTTGGATGCCCATCATAATAGGACTAAATACATAACCAAAAAAAATTACCATGCTGTTTAAGACTCTCAAAATAATATAAGTGAAGCATGATAGTTCATCAATTTCTTCAAAATAAAACCACCGTCGTGCTCTAAAAGATATAAGTGAAGCACTAGAGCAAATGACAAACTACTCCAAAAGATATAAGTGAAGACCAATGAGTGGTTGAATAATTATGTACCTATGTGAAGACTCTCTAACGTTTAAGAATTTCATATCTTGGGATATTATTCAAACAGCAAGCAAAACAAAATAAAACAAATTGACGCTCCAAGAAAAACATATATCATGTGGTGAATAAAAATATAGCTCCAAGTAAGGTTACTGATGAACGAAGACGAAAGAGGGGATGCCTTCCGGGGCATCCCCAAGCTTAGGCTCTTGGTTGTCCTTTAATATTACCATGGGGTTCCTTGGGAATCCCCAATTTAGTCTATTGCCTCTCCTTATTCCATAGTCCATCGAATATTTACCGAAAACTTGAAAACTTCACAACACAAAACTCAACAAAATACTCGTAAGCTCCGTTAGCATAAGAAAATAAATCACCACTTTTGGTACTGTTATGAACTCATTATTTATTTATATTGGTGTAATATCTACTGTATTCCAACTTCTCTATGGTTCATACCCTCCGATACTACTCATAGATTCATCAAAATAAGCAAACAACACATAGAAAACAGAATCTGTCAAAAACAGAACAGTCTGTAGTAATATGTAACTCCAGAATACTTCTGTAACTCCAAAAATTCTGAAATAAATTGGTGTACATGCGGAATTTGTCTATTAATCTTCTTCAAAAAGAATCAACTTAAAATCACTCTTCTATAAAAAATTACAGCTAATCCCGTGAGCATAATGTTTCTGTTTACAGCAAGATCACATTAACTTTCACCCAAATCTTCCCAAAGGCTCTACTTGGCACTTTATGGAAACAAAAGCTATAAAACATGATTACTACAGTAGCTTAATCATGTGAACACACAAAAACAGTAGGGATAAATATTGGGTTGGCTCCCAACAAGTGCTTTTCTTTAATGCCTTTTTAGCTAGACATGATGATTTCAATGATGCTCACATAAAAGACAAGAACTCAAACACAAAGAGAGCATCATGAAGAATATAACTAGCATAGTTAAGTCTAACCCACTTCCTATTCATAGGGATTTTTTGAGCAAACAATTTATGGGAACGAGAATCAACTAGCATAGGAAGGTAAAACAAGCATAACTTCAAGATTTTCAACCCATAGAGAGGAAACTTGATATTATTGAAATTCCTACAAGCATATATTGCTCCCTCATAATAAGAACTATCACATAAAGCATTCCTTTCATGATCTACATGCATAGAAAATTTTCTACTCTCCACATAAGCAAATTTATTCTCATGAATGTTAGTGGGAGCAAACTTAACAAAATAACTATCATGTGAGGCATAATCCAATTGAATATTAAAATCATGATGACAAGTTTCATAGTTATCTATATTCTTTATAGCATACATGTCATCACAATAATCATCATAGGTAGCAACTTTGTTCTCATAATCAATTGGAACCTCTTCCGAAATAGTGGATTCATCACTAAATAAAGTCATGAGCTCTCCAAATCCACTTTCATCAATATAATCATCATAAATAGGAGGCAAGCTATCATCATGATATATTTTCTCTTCAAAACATGGGGGACTAAAAATATCATATTCATCAAATATAGCATCCCCAAGCCTGTAGCTTTGCATATCATTAGCATCATGGATATTGAAGGAATTCATACTAACAACATTGAAATCATGCTCATCATTCAAATATTTAGTGCCAAACATTTTAATGCATTCTTCTTCTAACACTTGGGCACAATTTTCCTTTCCATCATTTTCACGAAAGACATTAAAAACATGAAGCATATGAGGCACCCTCAATTCCATTTTTTGTAGTTTTCTTTTATAGACTAAACTAGTGATAAAACAAGAAACAAAAATATTCGATTGCAAGATCTAAAGATATACCTTCAAGCACTAACCTCCTCGGCAACGGTGCCAGAAAAGAGCTTGATGTCTACTACGCAACCTTCTTCTTGTAGAGGTTGTTGGGCCTCCAAGTGTGGAGGTTTGTTGGACAGTAGAAAATTTCCATCAAGTGGATGACCTAAGGTTTATCAATCCGTGGGAGGCGTAGGATGAAGATGGTCTGTCTCAAACAACCCTGCAACCAAATAGCAAAGATTCTCTTGTGTCCCCAACACACCCAATACAATGGTAAATTGTATAGGTGCACTAATTCGGCAAAGAGATGGTGATACAAGTGCAATATGGATGGTAGATATAGGTTTTTGTAATCTGAAAATATAAAAAAACAGCAAGGTAGCAAGTAACAAATGTGAGCGAAAACGGTATTGCAATGCTTCAAAACAAGGCCTAGGGTTCATACTTTCACTAGTGCAAGTTCTCTCAACAATAATAACATAATCGAATCATATAGCTATCCCTCAATATGCAAAAAAGAGTCACTCCAAAGTCACTAATAGAAGAGAACAAATGAAGAGATTATGGTAGGGTATGAAACCACCTCAAAGTTATTCTTTTCGATCAATCATTGTGCTATTCCTATAAGTGTCACAAACAGCCCTAGAGTTCGTAGTGAAATAACACCTTAAGACACAAATCAACCAAAACCATAATGTCACCTAGATACTCCAATGTCACCTCAAGTATCCATGGGTATGATTATACGATATGCATCACACAATCTCAGATTCATCTATTCAACCAACACAAAGAACTTTAAAGAGTGCCCCAAAGATTCTACCGGAGAGTCAAGACGAAAACGTGTGCCAACCCCTACGCGTAAGTTCACAAGGTCACTGAACCCGCAAGTTGATCACCAAAACATACATCAAGTGAATCACGTGATATCCCATTGTCACCACAGATAAGCACGTGCAAGACATACATCATGCGTTCTCAAACCCTTAAAGACTCAATCCGATAAGATAACTTCAAATGAAAACTCAATCCATTACAAGAGGTAGAGGGGGAGAAACATCATAAGATGCAACTATAGTAGAAAAGCTCGCGATACATCAAGATCGTGCCAAATCAAGAACACGAGAGAGAGAGAGATCAAACACATAGCTACTGGTACATACCCTTAGCCCCGAGGGTGAACTACTCCCTCCTTGTCATGGAGAGCACCGGGATGATGAAGATGGACACCGGTGATGGATCCCCCCTCCGGCAGGGTGCCGGAACAGGGTCCCGATTGGTTTTTGGTGGCATACAGAGGCTTGCGGAGGCAGAACTCCCGATCTAGGTTTCTTTCTGGAGGTTTGGGTATTTATAGGAGGGTTTGGCGTCGAGAACAAGTTAGGAGGCCCCATGGGGTGTCCACGAGGCACAGGGGTGCACCCTAGGGGGGCGCCCTCCACCCTCGTGGGCCCCATGGTACTCCTCTCTGATAATTTTTTGTTCCAGTATTTTTTATATTTTCCAGAAAAAATCTCTGTTGATTTTCAGCGCATTCTGAGAACTTTTCTTTCTGCACAAAAACACCACCACAGTAGTTCTGCTGAAAACAGTGTCAGTCCGGGTTAGTTCTAACAAAATCATACCAAAATCATGTAGAAATTTATAAACATGGCATGAATACATCAAAAATTAGAGATACATTGGAGACGCATTAGTGAATTGCTTTCGAAAGGCCTGAAAACAAGGATGTGCATAAATATCTTCTCTGTATTGGAAATGGGGCAAAGGAATAAAAAAGGCAAGGTATAATAGTTAGCACCATCTTGTAGTGAACTGATGTCTTCTTCATTGTGCAGACAAAGATCTTGTTGGTTTTTTGTCGCTAATTTCTTTATCCTAAAAATCTTTCTGAGTTTCTTGACTTGATTGATATTCATGGACAACTCATTTCCCCATATGCAAAAAGGGTCGAACAGTGGGTCAAAACCTCTGACAGTAGGACCTACATGTGCAAGACCAAATTGTTAAAAACCTAAATATTAGAATGGTTCCTGCAATTGCACAACAATGTGCTATTAGACAATGGACCATGCATGTGCTAACCTCGATTATAAACCTGAGTGCTTCCCATTGTTTCCCTGCAACACATATAAGGTAGTTAGTCATCAGGTTAAGTAAGGGTTCATATGTTATCAGTAAAATATGTTGATGAAAAATAAGCACATTGCAGATTCATCAGATTAATTCAAGCCACATGGAAAACTCATTTATCCAAACCAAGCATGATTAAGAACTAGGAAATATAGCACTTGTATATGTTTCTCATGTATTAAGTGCAGCCAAATTCGATTTATTCCTCAGATGCACAACAATACAAAATTCCACCCACGAGAAATGGACATCGCATTGCAGAATTGAACCAAGCAGTTAACTAAACACCACAACAAATGAACCAAACATTAATTGAGCACCACATTGCATAATATAACATACTCACATGGTATACAACTTGGAAATATAGCAATTGTATTTGTTTCTCTTGTATTTAGTACAACCAAATTCGATTTACTTCTCACATGGTATACAATAACAGAATGCACCCACAACTATTGAACATCGCACTGCAGAATTGAACCAAACAGTTAACTAAACACCACGACACAAATGAACCAAACGTTAACTGAGCACCACATTGCACAATGTATAACCAAACCAAGCATGCTTGAGAACTTGGAAATATAGCAATTGTATTCATTTCTCATGTATTTTGTAAAGATAAATTTGATTTATTTCTCACATGGAAGACAATACAAAATTATAGCCTGAAGAATTGAACATCACATTTGCAGAATTGAACCAAACAGTTACCTGAAGACGACAACTAATTAACCAAACAGATAATAAGTGATCACCACACTGCACGACATATAGAACATATACACAGGAGCAACACATTGCATGGTAAAATTAGATAGCACAATTCACTAGAGTTTGTTAAGGAAAGGCAGGAGCATCACACGCAACGGTAAACCTAGCATGCTTAACCAGTGTAGCTAGCGAATGGAAAGGTTCTCCTCCAAGATCTGGGGGTCGGCACGAATGGTAGCCACCGCGACCTTATCCGCGTGTGCGGCCACGATTTGCTTCTCCGCTGCCAAATGCTCCTCGAGCTCCTGGCTATACTGTGTGCACCATGTCTTAGGGAGACACTTATTTGGTGGAGGGGTCGGTGATTTGGGTGGAAAGTGTCGCGCCGGCGGTCGGGGCATGTGGAATGTGGAATGAGGAGGAGGATGGGGGTCTGATGTGGATTACCTGCCTGGATAGACAAGGCCGAGCTGTGTGAAGGAGGGTCACCGGCAAGGGAGGTGGCGCTGCAAGCAAGGAGTGAAGGTTTCAACTTGGATAGGAAGGCAGAAATAGGGGAAATGTGGCTTTTGGTAAGGGGGAGGGGGCAGGGAGGTAGATATTTCCGCGGAAGCCAAAAATTTGGAATCGCTTCAGCAAAAAAACTGGCGCGCAAAGTGTCATCCGACACAGTCCCTTATTCAGAACTATGTATGATATGTGAACAACACAAACGATTCAGACAGCTTAACCCGTGTCTGATGAGTTTGAACGCCAATTTTTTTGGTTCCAATTTCCCTGGTTACAGTGCTCGTCCACGTCATTGCATAATTTGGGTACACAAAGGAGACTACAACACACCCACACTTCTGAATCGAGGAAGTTCAGCGATTAAATAGAGCTAGCTGGCCTAAACATTACTCTAACAAATTAAAGACTGGTGCTCTTAAGTAAACAAAACAAAGAGTACTACTACGGCTGCTGCTCGTCGATCTCCGCTGCCTCCTCCATGTCCAGCTCGCACCCTATGATCTCATTGGGAAGGAGCTCCATGGCATCCATCACACCATATTCGGCAAGCATCTTGCCATCCACGTCCGCCATTTCTTTGGAAAAGTCCGCCATGAGCTGGGCATGGGCGGCCCCGATCTGGGCTTGGACAGGCTTCGTCGTCGGAAGGTATGTGGCGGAGGAACGAACGGCTGCTAGAACACTCTCGGCGACTGCCAACTCTTTGGCCATGGGTTACCGACCGTTGTCGAAGAAGCTTCATTCAATTTGTGCGGTGAACACCACGAGCTGGGCATGGGCGGCCTTGACATGGTTGTGGGTGGCCTCCATCAGGGCTATGGCCGCCGTTATGGAATGGACAGCTGCTGTGCCGCTCTCGCTAGCTGTTATCCCCGAGGTAGATGTTGCTGCTGCCACCTGAGAAGCAACAACGACCGTTTGGGCTGCCTTAGCTGCCCAGTCGTAGATTGCGGCCGTGCTCATGCACCTTGTTACCACGCGCATGGCAGCTGCAGCCGCGCTCTCACCGTAGTGGGCCGCCAGAGTTGCCCTCACGACGCGGGTCCACGTCCCCATCTTTCACCGGTGACGATTGAATAGTGAAATGATATTTGGGGAGCGAGCTAGTGTGCTTGACACGCCGACTATGGACTATAGCCGACGCACCTTCTCGCATAAGCCATAGGCGTACTATACACTGACGGTGCTCTAGGATATTTTTTGCTGCATCTCACACGGTTGGTGATAATAAACTGTGTGGGATCTACTTGATTTTTAATTTTGATTCAAATTACATAATGGGGTAATAGTGGCAATGGATGGTGTTTGAATTGCTAGACCTTTTATCTGCAGTGAACATGCAACTATATGTGTGTCGTAAAAAAACTGGAATTATTCAGGGTTCATTTGGAAATTTTATACATTAAATTGGTTTTCTAGCCATTTCAGGTGCACAATTCAAAATTGAAGCACATGCCCCTGTCCATAAAAACGGGTTGCAAAATCAAATGTTTGTCCTTGGTTGCAAGCTTAGGTCACATGCAAGAAATGAGAATGAATGTCAAACACCTTGACACTGTCGCTCAGCTGCTAACATTGAGATACATGCTTTTAACATTCTAATAAATCGAAAACTCGTCTGAAATCCATGAAACTTGACATGATATCATGGAACGGCAGCGACATGCCGTGGTAAAAATATTGTCCCATTTGGGGCAGGTGTGGGTATAAGATTCTCGCAAACCAGAACTTCTCTCACAACAAGCCTGATGGTTTCGGTAGGGTACATGCCACCTCGGGGGACGAAACGATATATATTACCTCTAATTACTTTCAAAATGTTTCTCATGTCAACTTAGAACAACACGAGTGGTGTGTCAATTTTTGGGATTTTTCGGGGTTCGCTTGGACATTTTTATACATTAACTCAGTTTTCTATGCATTCATGTGCATAATTCAAATTTGAACTACAAGCGCATGCTCCAATGCATATAAATTAGTTGAAAATTCAAATCTGTGTCCTTAGTTGCATGCTTAGGTCTCATGCAAGAAATGTGAATGAATGTCAAACACCCTACAACCGTCACTCAGCCGCAAACATTGAGATAGCTGGTTTTTAAATTCTAGTAAATCCAAAACTCATCTGAATTCCATGAAACATGGCATGCTATCATCGAGCAGCATTAACATGATGTGGTAATTTGTTGTCCCATTTGGGGCAGGTTTGAGGATATGCTTCTCACAAACCAGAGGTTCTCACAATAAGCCTGCCGGTTTCGGTAGGGAACGTCCCACCTTTGGGGACGTAACGATATCCATTGCCTCTTATTGCTTTCAGAAAATTTCTCGTGTCAACATAGAACAACAGGAGTGTTGTGTCAATTTTTGGGATTTTTCGGGGTTCGTTTGGACATTTTTATGCATTAATTGAGTTTTCCATTCATTTATGAGCATAAATCAAATTTGAACTACATGCACATGTTCTAATGCATATAAATTGGTTGAAAATTCAAATTTGTGTCCTTAGTTGCATGCTTAGGTCCCATGCAAGAAATGGGAATGAATGTCAAACACCCTGCCACCGTCACTCGGCTGCAAACATTGAGATTCCTGATTTTTAAATTCTAGTAAATCCAAAACTCATTTGAAATTCATGAAACTTGGCATGCTATCATGGAGAGGCATCAACATGTCGTGGTAAATATTTTGTCCCATTTGGGGCAGGTTTGGGGATATACTTCTCACAAACCAAAGGTTCTCACAACAAGCCTGATGGTTTCGGTAGGGAACGCCCCACCTATGGGGACGAAACGATATCCGTTGCCTCTTATTACATTCAAATTTTTTCTAGTGTCAACATAGAACAAAAGGAGTGTTGTGTCAATTATTGGGATTTTCGAGGTTCATTTGGACGTTTTTATGCATTAATTGAGTTTTCAATGCATTTATGTGCATAATTCAAATTTGAACTACATGCACATGCTCTAATGCATATAGATTGGTTGAAAAGTAAAATTTGTGTCCTTGGTTTCATGCTTAGGTCCCATTAAAGAAATGGGAATGAATGTCAAACACCCTGCCACCGTCACTCGGACGCAAACATTGAGATTCCTGGTTTCTAAATTCTGGTAAATCCAAAACTCGTCTGAAATTCATGAAACTTGGCATGCTATCATGGAGCGGCATCAACATGTCATAGTAATTTTTTTATCCCATTTGGGGCAGGTTTGGGTATAAGCTTCTCACAAACCAGAGCGAGTCACGACAAGCCTGATGGTTTCGGTAGGGAACGTCCCACCTTTGGGGACGAAATGATATCAGTTGCCTCTTATTGCTTTCAAAAAATTTCTAGTGTCAGCATAGAACAACACTACAAAAAAAGACACATCCGTGACATTTTGGGCCGAACGAAATTTTTTGTCATACATATGACACTTCTATGACGATAATTGTGACAAAACCCGGTATCATCATAGATGTGGTGGGCTCCTACTTCTATGACAAAAAATCATGACAGAAAATGGGCTTTTTGTCCTGGGCAGGCCGGAGACGCAGCTGCATGACATTCTTTGGGCCGTCCATGACGGAAAAAACTGTGGTAGAAGCGAGGGGAGGAAAATTTCGAGGAGTTGCCGGTTACGGTGGGAGGTCGGGGGCGGAGCTATGTGCATTTCTCTCGTACGTATGCGCATCTGTGCGAAGCTTTGGCTCTAACTGAACCCGAGCAAGGCGTTGGGCTCTAACTGAACTCGAGCGATTGCACTGCAGGCTACGCGTTACTGAACCCGAGCGATCGATCGATGGCTGTTAACTGAACCCAATGGAGCGATTCCTTCGCTACTGCTGCTAACTGAAGCTGATCGATTGGATGAATAGTGAGCGTTGCGGGGGGGGGGGGGGGGGTGGATGAACAGTGAGCGGTGGCGTTGCCTCTGGATGAACAGGAACCCGTGGTGTGGAGAGCTGGATGAATAGTAGACGGTGGAGGAGTGGCCGTTAAGTGGTGGTTGAATAGGACCCCGTGGTGTGGAGGGCTGGATGAACAGTAGACGGTGGAGGGGTGCCCGTGGAGGGGTGGTTGAATAGTAGCTGGTGGAGTAGCGCGCGGTGGAGGCTGGATGAACAGGAGCCCGTGGAGGCTGGAGGAGGTCGACGGTGGAGATGAACAGTATCTCGTGGAGTCCCGTTTTGCAGTACGCCACACCCTCCCCCCCCCCCCCCCGTTTCGACCGTAGCGCTCCAACACAAGTCTGTTTTGTCCGTTTTGCGGTATGCCACACCCCTCCCGATGAACAGGCCCCCTTTTCGACCGGAGCGCTCTAACACAAGTCCGTTTCGTCCGTTCTGCAGTACGCCACACCCCTCGTGATCAACATGACCCCCGTTTCGACCGTAAGAGGTCCGTTTCCTCCGTTTTGCGGTATGCCACACCCCTCCCGATCAACAGGACCCCCGTTTCGACCGTAGGAGGTCCGTTTCCTCCGTTCTACGGTACGCCAGGCCTCGTTTCCATCGCCTGTTCCGTCCAAGCATGTTGGCTCCCACGTGTTTCGTTGCCTCTCGATGAACACGACGCATTCCATTGCCTCCCCATAAACACGATGCATTCCATTGCCTCCCCATGAACACGACGCATTCCGTTGCCTCCCCATGAACACGACACATTCCGTTGCCTCCCCATGAACACGAGCCCTCGCCGTACGTATGCACGACTAGGCGTTCGAGACCCCGCCCCTATGTACACATACATGGCCGTATTTTCTTTCTTGCACCCTGGCCGCTGTACGTACGTGTACATGCTACATGCGCGCCTCTACTACGACACGTACGCGCCTCCACTACGACACGTGCGCGCCTCTACATCGACCAGTATATATGTACGTACAAGTTCGCGACCAGAATGACAACGCTACGTACGCTTCGACCAGGTGGGTCCCGACTGTCAGGTAGTTCCTTGCGTGCGAAATAGTAGCTGGTGGGTCCCAGCAGTCAAAGGGGCAAATCGTTTTTTTTTGCCCGGACGCACTTCCTTTGCATGCTAAGATGTAACTGGTGGGTCCCAGTAGTTAGGGGGGCAAATCGTTTTTTTCGGACGCACTTCCTTGCGTGCAAAGATGTAGCTGGTGGGTCCCAGCAGTCAGGGGGGCGAATCTTTTTTTTTGGCCCGACGCACTTCCTTGCGTGCGAAGATGTAGCTGGTGGGTCCCAGCAATCAGGGGGAAACCTTTTTTCGCAAAATACGATCGCCCGTCCAGTGGGTCCCCGCTGTCAGGTGGAGGAATCATTATTTTCCGCGTAATAAGGAGGCACTTCCTTGCTGCGGCCGTGGACCCAGCTGTCAGCCTCTCCACCTACAGTCCATGTCCGATGGAAGTCTTTCCTTGACTACGTTGACCACGCCGCACCGAGAGCACCACGGCGGTGGACGACTGCGTGGCCTAGGAAGGGGACGACTCGGAGCCGGGGAAGACGCAGCAGTGGATGCCCACGTGAAGAGGAGTACGAGGGTTCACTGGTTCAGCTGCGGTGTGAGGCTGCTGTCGCTGTAGATTAACAGGGGGTGTGGGTGAGTAGAGGGATGGCCTGGCCAGCGGTGGGAGTAGTAGGGGGCGATGAGACCTCTGTGGCATCACGGCCGGCCATGGGAGGCAGGAGCACGCGGCACGATCGATGCTGGTTTGGGCGGCTGGAGCAAGAAGACCAGAGGTTGAAGAAGCACTACAACCGTTGGATGAACATCGTACGGTAACAGGAGCTACAATCGTTCATATTAACTAAGTTGATAAAGCCCTCCGTCCCCGTCAACTTGGTAGGCCCATAAGTCAGACTCCCAGTATGCTGGGTTCCAGCTGGCAGGGGGAGTATTCATTTTTTGTGTGCGTAATCAGGAGGCACTTCCTTGCGTGCGAAGATAGCTGGTGGGTCCGACAAGTCAGCGGGGGGCATGTTTTTTTCACGAAATACAGAGGCCCTTCCGGTGGGTCCCAGATGTCAGGTGGAGGAATCATTATTTTGCGCGTAATAAGGAGGCATTTCCTTGTGTGCGGCCGTGGACCCAGCTGTCAGCCTCTCCATGCACAGCCTACTTCCGATGGTGTCGTTCGTTGACCATGTTGACCACGCCGCGCCGAGCGCATCCAAGGTGGTGGACGACGGCGAGGCCCTGGACAGCAACGAGTCGGAGATGGGAAGACGCGGGAGTAGAGTCGCAGGCGGAGAGGTGTACGAGGGTTAACTGGTTCTAGTGCGGTGTGGTTCGGCAGTCGGTGGAGAAGAACAGGAGGTGTGGAGGGTTGGAGGGATGGCCTGGCCAACGGTGGAGTAGCGCTTCATAGCGAAGCGTGCTAAGCAGAGCTGCTAGCAGCAGGAGGCGGGAGGTGGTCCCGGCGGCGCTGGAGGAAGAAGACGAGAGATTGAAGATGGATGCCGGCCGTTGGATGTAAATCCAACGGCTAACATGTCAGAATCATTTGTTGACTAAATTTACAACGACTTGCGTTGGCTTCGACCTATTGGCCCACATTTCAGCCTCCAAAAATGTGGCACGTATTCAACCCATTTTTTCAGAATTTACAGTCTTTTTTTGCGCGGTAGAATTTACAGTCAATTTGATCTTTTTTTGAATTACAGCCATTAGCTGGGCTGGGTGAACAATTAATGTAGCTTTCATGCGGCCCATTTATTTTATTTCCTAAAAAATTACAGGCCATTTGCACTTTATCTAGATACACGATTTTGCTGGGCTGATTCTAATTATAATGTTGGGTTGGGCCAGCAATGTTATCAAAAAATAAAAAAGGGCTGAGCATTTTGTTATAAATATATTTAAATAATAAGTGATATTATTACATTCGTCCTTAAATCTTACCAAGCTTTTGTACACAATCACTAGGATTTTCGTGCCAAAACAATCCAGGATTTTATTTGTTAAGAAATTATTTTTATAAGTTAATAAGATGTGGGATATTGTTTTCTTACATATGTAAGTATCTGTTAAATATATGATGACAATAAAAATAATATATAATAACATATAAAATAATTTAAATATATATAATATAGTTAAAAGGGAAACATAAGTTGTACCTGGCGTTCCTATTCTTATATAGAAAAATAGAACAGACCGCTGCGTTTTCTTCAAAAAAATACATAAATTGGGCTGCCAAAAATAAAACCTCGGATGGGAGGTCCATAGGCCGGTCGATACATGACGGCCCTAAGAAAATACAAACAGGCCCTCCCATCCGAGGTCGTGGGCTGCGCATGTTAAAAATGAAAGCCTAGACGGGGCAGCCCAAAACCACGTCCAACACTTGCCAAAACTCCGTCCCTCGTTTTCTCTGTGTTTCGCACACTCAACATTGTGTGGGCATTTTGACTGTGCATCATATGAAGATGTGCTATGCATGAATGTTGATCAGCATGATGTTAACTGGCTGGTAGTTCCATTTTCGACCACGAATAAAACTTCCAACATGATGTTAACCCTGTTTGAAAAGGCCGTGTTAATATAAATGCTCTGCCTCTGAAAGTTGCAGTTTCTTATCTGAAACTGAACTTGCAGTTTCTTATCTGAAACTGAAACTTGCAGTTTCTTCTCGTCTGCACTTTTATACTCCTATGAAACTACATTTTTTAAGTGCTAAAAATAGATCTCTAGAATTCATAAAATTCTTCATATGCTCAATACTGCAAATCTGAAATTCAAAAGACATTCATATCTGAAAGTACTCTCAAAATACACAACACAAAACACAATTCACAACCTGCAAATACTGACAACCCTAAGCTCCTCCTGACAATTCACAACCTGCCCGACTATTGGGCTGGGGGGCAGTCCCCTCCTATTCCTCGGCGGCAGACAGCCGCCCCGTGAGACGATGTGAACGGCGAGGGAGACGATGGCGGGGAAGCGTCGTCGGGCCAACTGCTTTTCTCCTCTTGCAGTTGGGTTCGGTCGACGAAGACTCCACCGGCTCGCTCTGGCAGGACACCCTCACAAACGGCACCCTGTAGATGCTCGATCCTTCAATCTCTGGTGGATGCTCCATCTGGGATCGATACTCCCACCACCGCTCCCTCACGATCGGATTCGGTGAATCTGTTTGCTCCATGGCCCAGAGGAGCAGCTCTATGTACTCCGGCGCGACTCCCTCCGGGAGTATCGCCGCCTTTTCGCTCTGTTGCAGATATTTGGCCATGGATGTCGCCGTCGCCGCTAGTTGGTCCTTGTTGTCAAACCAAGACTGTATCTCCAACATCCTAGCTAGCTTCACAGGGTCGCCGTCTGCGATCCTCACGTATCGGTTGTACTCCTCCATCGATCTACTTCTCCACAGCACCTTCACTCGCCGGCGGTGGTTTTTGAATGGAAGAGGAGAGGAGCGGCGCTGGTTTTGGATTAGAACGGGAGAGGAGCGACGCTGGTTTTGGACTGGAACAGGAGAGGAGGGGCGGTGGTTTTGAAATGGAAGAGGAGAGGAGCGGCGCTGGATTTAGATTGGAACAGGAGAGGAGCGGCGGTGGATTTAGATTGGAACAGGAGAAGAGCGGAAGAGCGGCGCTGGTCTTGGAAGTATTTTTTTGTTGTTTTGCGTATTTTGGGTCAAAGTTTGACCACGTACTGTATGTGACAAGCAAAATGTGAATGCATGTCACCAAAAATTGTATCGTTTGGTTCGTATCTGAATGTACTTTCAAATTATATTATTTTTGCAACGTATAACATATATTTTATGTGCGAAAATCATGGTCAATTATGACCCAGAATAAAAGGGAGACTAGTTAATGTGGGGTCGCTTTCTTAATTGAAGGGTAAATTGATTTTGATTTTGATCCAGTCACAGCGCGCCGGCCCTCTCGCCCAATCCTAAATCGCTGCCGCACGCTCCTCTCCCTCTTCTCCATTGCAAAACCACCTCCTCTCCTCTCCATCATCTCCATTCCAAAACCACCGTCTCGCCTCTCCCTCTTCTGATCTTCTCCATTGCAAAACCACCTCCTCTCCTCTCCATCATCTCCATTCCAAAACCACCATCTCGCCTCTCCCTCTTCTGATCTTCTCCATTGCAAAACCACCTCCTCTCCTCTCCATCATCTCCATTCCAAAACCACCTCCTCTCCTCTCCATCATCTCCATTCCAAAACCACCGTCTCGCCTCTCCCTCTTCTGATCTTCTCTCCATTGCAAAACCACCTCCTCTCCTCTCCATCATCTCCATTCCAAAACCACCTCCTCTCCTCTCCCTCTTCTCTATTGCAAGACCACCATCTCTCCTCCCATCTTCCAAAGCTAGCACCGGACCACTCAGAACGACATCTATGGAGAGGATGTAGCAGCGAATCAGGCAGATCGCCGGCGGTGACCATGCAAAGTTAGCCAGGTTGAAGGAGATCCTTAGTTGGTTTGACAATGAGTGGGAGATTTCGAGGACGATGTGGGCCATGTGGCAATGTATGCGAAAGAGCGAGACAGCAGCGATGAGGGAGGCGATGTACATGTACTCCTCGGCGGTAGTCACGCCGCAGTCCTCCGAGTTCATCGAGTATCTCCTATGGGCGATGGAGCAGCCAGATTCACCAAGGCGACGGTCAGGAGGAGGTGGTGGGCGTACAGGTCGAAGGTCGAGCACCTAGAGGATAACGAATCGATCGAGTATGGTGTGCTGTTCGTGATGGCGCAGAGCCAGCCGGAGCCACAGGAGTATTCGTTGTCCCACCACAAGAGGAGGCTGGATGGCGCGACGTCGCTTCCCCAACATTCTCCACGGTTCCCTCGATGCTCTCCTCGTTTCAACGGCAGCGATAGGGTTTAAGTTAAGCTTCGCACTAACCTAATCTTCGACCTGCTCATGCTTACAATCAGTGTGACAGCTAATGAAAATCATGTTTACAATCAGTCTCCGAGTACTACACCAATCACCCTAAAATAGCTCTCGACCTTTGGGTCAAAGTTGTGACACAGTGTACAAATAAAGAAAAATAGATTGGTGCTTCTTTCAGAAAAGAGTACTCCCTAGAAAACTGCCAATATAAGCTACTAGTATTTGGTTAGAGGATTTGCTGCCGAGAAAGATCTGTCCACATAGAGCACCACACATTCCACTGGTTGTGGTGGATGCCAATGCGTGCATGCAGCATGGTTGGTGTCGGTAATTTTTACTTGGCACACCTCGCACTCTGCATATATGCCGGTTCCATACGTACATTTGTGCAGTTCCACCAAAATGCAGCTGAATAACCCTGTTTGCACAGATAATGAAAAAGCGTGATTACATTATAGTGGCACTAGTTGATGAAACACACAAAATAAATAGAATAAAATATTGCGATAGTATCATAGTATGCCATGCTGCGAGGGCGAGATGGGCCCTGCGACGCCTCATACGGTACGCCTCATACTGGACATCGTCCCAAGTCTCCCAGATACACCTTCTGCCAGTGATGAACATCAGTGTACAGCAGTAGTACAAGGAGGCGCCTTGAGACAGTCAAATCTCTACTTTTGTACTTATCAACTAAAATTAAGCACCCCAGTTTGCAGAAACGCTTAAACATTAACAATGGGACTAGTTGATGAAACATACTTTAACAAAGAGAAGCACTTTCTTTATCTACATTGGAAATGAAATGAAATGAAAGAGAAGCACTCGCTCTATTTTAACTTTATTATTACTTCATTTTATCAGTGACACTAGGGTCGAGCAGGTGGCAAACGAGGTGTACCGTGCGTCGCAAGGATGGAGGCCGGGGGTGCTTAGACTGGGATGCTGAAGCTGGCTCTTTCAGTCACCAACATGGATGATTCAATTCATGGGACCTTTTGGTGCAGTTCACCTAAAATGAAGCAATGTCCCATGAGCTAGCAGCTTCTTCAAATTTTTTTAAGAAAAGGGCTCCAGCCCCGGTTCCATTTCCATCAGAAAACCAAACCCACAGAGCTTCTTCTTCATTAGTTGCAATAAAATTGAGCAACATCAAGGTTGGTTGTGAAGCTCTTGGAATGCTCAACTATAATTTGGATATCATTTGTGCATAAGATCGAGTGTGAAATGTATATCTCTGTTTGCACAAAAAAGGTGGAAAGGAGGGTGACTAACAAGTAACAAGTGATGAAACATGCATCAAATGAAAAGAAGCATGTTCCTTATCTGAATGGAAATCCTACAAGGACAGTAGCAATTTCTAAAGTAGTGGCATTGCTAAATATTAGTGTGGGCATCAGGATTAAGTATGACAACCGTTAAATACGACATTACTTTGGGCACGGGAGAGTAGGCAGACCAGGACAGTTGCATTTCTAACGAAAAGAACCAACTTATCTTAATGGGAAATTTTAGCAGGACATGTAAAGAAGTGCTATTGATTCATATTACTGGAGGCATTACATTGAAAACAACATTGGTTTAACGTGTCCTTACTTTTAAAAGTGCGACTGCTACATTTTACCAGTGGCATTACATAAGAGTGGCTCGGGGCAACAAACATCAGAACAAGATATCTAGGTTGGTCCCATTTTTGTTTGGTATAACCACCTTATACTGTGTGAGGCTAGCAAATCTAGTGTTGGACTTACTCTGTTGACTTGTCCCCCAGTCCCCACTTTCTTTCCTCTTTCAACCAATAGATCGGGTTTATATTGAGTTTGTACTGCGTTTCCCTTTATTTCCCTATTAGACCTAGAGACCAGTTGGATAGCCAGTCTCTGCTACTTTTCGCCCCCATTATTTCCTCTTTCGATCAAGTCCTAGATACAGGTAACAAATCCTCCCCCCCCCCCCCCCCCCCCCCCTTTCTTCCTTGTTTGAACCAAGTAGTACTAGATTCGAATGCATGAACTAGTTTTACCTCCTAAACATAAAAAATTAGGTGGTTTTCGAACAGCCGATCGATCCTATCTACGAGGGGCCCTGAGAAATAGTAAAAGTTACAAATGCAGCGACGTCAGGAGCTCGGGAAGTAGAGAAAGGCCGGTTTCGAAGGAAGTTATACCTGATGGTCGGCGGGATGTCGCTAGGTGGGCGGCGGGAGGCCGGATCTTCCCACACTACGGCAGCGCGGGAAGAGGTCGGAGGCCCTCCCTCGCCAGCGGTGCTTGGGAGAGAACGGCAAGGCAGGCTGATCGGGACGTGCCCAGCAGTGGGTAAGAGCCGTCGCCGAGGATGATCGTGTGAACGTTGCACCTTCTCACCTTCCCCGATGGAGAGGATCCGGCTGGATTTGTGACCAGTGGTGAGCAGAGAGAGAGAGTGTGTGGCCACCACTGCCATGTTTAGATCTGGAGAGGCCGAGACGGTGTGAAGAAAGCAACACTAGCAAGCAAGTGCGGAGGCTCCTGCCTACCAGAGCCGGCTTGACCTTGTCACTGCCGTCGAGAAGTCTTCATGCACGTGGCCCGGAGGCGTAGTTGTCGTCATTTTGATCTGAAGCACCGGATTATAACATATAACACGAAAAAATGCCACATGACAAGAAATCATAACCTCCCTGCCCAAAGGAGACAACATGAATCCCGACGGACAAACTAGACGAGGAACAAAGCTCAAATTAAAGATAAACTCGTAGAAAAGGGGTCCGTTGATAGATGTCTAATTAACATAGCCGGCTTGACCTAGATGGCAGCCGAGTAGTCACTGTTCGTGCATGTGCCCCCAATGACTAGGCCAACTCAGTTGTCGCTGTTTAACGCTCGCAGTGATCCGAAGCACATGACACATAATTTTGTGAGATGACAAGAAACCTTTTTTAGATTTCTCACCACAACTACAGCCATGTACAACACAGCCTGCACGATATGTAGACGATAGCCAATCTAGGCATGCACTACTAGGAAAAGGGCTATAGATGGAATTGACACTAATGGCGCACCAGACATGTGGTGCGCCATTACTATATACTAATGGCGCACCATGTGTTGGTACGCCATTAGTGTCCAAATACTAATGGCGCACCACATCCACGGTGCGCCATTAGTAAAAATATTTTTTTAAATTTTGTTCAAAACTACTAATGGCGCACCGTGGGAGTGGTGCGCCATTACTAGTTGAACTAGTAATGGCGCACCACTCCCACGGTGCGCCATTAGTAAAAAAAATTAAAACTTTTTTTTGAATTTTTTTCAAAAGTACTAATGGCGCACCGTGGGAGTGGTGCGCCATTACTAGTTGAACTAGTAATGGCGCACCATGCCACGGTGCGCCATTAGTAACTTGGCCACCACTTCCACCGAATGCACCCCCCCCCCCCCGTGGATCGCCTTTTCAGTTTAAAAAAAAATAAAAGAAAATGATGAAAATGTCAAAAAAATAAAGGAAACTAAGTTTCCCATGTGATATGTGGCCTAGTTATTGGGAAAATTTGCAAATATGAATTTTGACTTCATTTGCAAAATCTCGCGAGAATTTGTAAAAATGGGCATAACTTTTGCATACTAACTCGGATGAAAAAGTTTTTTATATGAAAAATCATCTACTCGAAACGTTAAATTTGGATGTAACCGGGGGAACCCCGTTAAACATTTTCAAAATCCTCAAAAACCTAACAGAAAAAAAGATACGAGGCTTTTAAGATCTGGAGAGGCAAAAAAATTGAAAAAAATTCAAACTTACTAATGGCGCACCTGCCCATGGTGCGCCTTAGTATCTTCCCTCCTTCAAAATTCAAAATAAGTCAAAAAAATTAAAAAAAAATTACTAATGGCGCACCTGCCCATGGTGTGCCATTAGTATCTTCCCGCCATCAAAATTCAAAATAAAAAAAAATAAAAAAATTACTAATGGCGCACCTGCCCGCGGTGCGCCATTAGTATGCCGTATATATGGCTAGTTGTGGTCCTCTCCTCCTTATCTCTTCATTCCACCTCTCCTACACTCCATCTCCTCCTCTCCTCCACTCCATCTTCCCTTCTCTCCTCCACGATACTTCTCCTCTCCGGTAACTTCCTCCTCCTCTCCGGCGACCTCCTCCTCCCTCCTCCCCTTCCCTCCCCTCCCCTCACGGTTTCTTCTCCCTCCTCTCCGGTGAGCTCCTCCTCCCTCCTCTCCGGTGAGCTCCTCCTCCCTCCTCTCCGGTGAGCTCCTCCTCCCTCCTCTCCTCCCATCCCCTCATGGTTTCTCCTTCCTCCTCTCCGATGCTCCGGTGAACTCCTCTGCAGCGAACTCCTCCTCCTCCTCTCCGGCGATGTAGGCGAGCGCCTCTCCGGTGACCTCCTCCTCCTCCCCTCCGGCGAACTCCTCTCCGGCGAACTCCTCTCCGACAAAAGACCACGGCAAAAGAACGTACAAGATCCAAAAACAGGAACAAAATTTGAAATAATGTCGTGCCAAAAAACAAGCAAAAAAACAAGCAAAAAATGGGCAAAAAATCACGATCCAGATCTAGATTCAAAATGGCGCATCACTAATGGCGCATCACTAAATAGTGCGCCATTAGTATGCCAAAGTTACTAATGGCGCATCCCGTTGTGGTGCGCCATTAGTATGCCAAAGCACCTGGGTATACATGGCCCCTGGGAGGCATACTAATGGCGCACCCTGGCCTATACTAATGGCGCACCAGTGGTGTGCCATTAGTATACCAGATACTAATGGTGCACCAGTGGTGCGCCATTAGTAAAAATTACTAATGGCATGCTAGTAATGGCGCACCACTGATGCGCCATTAATGTCCAAATTAGGTGCGCCATTAGTAGGGGTTTTTCTAGTAGTGGTGTCTGCTGGAGTCTGGTCACATGCATGGACGAACTGATCTTCCGTGTCTTGCAGGGATCGTCCAGGCACCAACGTAGTACAACACTTCTCTAGTACTATCACTCGTCTCCCTCTTCTATTAAGTCACCCGACTTGCGGGGCCGGGGAGTGTGCCTATGGTCGGTTCTCAATTACCGTCCCACATGTGTGTGCGAACGCAATATGACGCGCGTTCCATTCAGAGAGCAGCGTGCCAGACCGACCGACCGTCTGGGGTGCGACGCAAACGCGACATGCGTGCTGTATACTCCGTACATGTGTACCTCCGTTTTCTAGACGCTTTGCTTCATGGTGCAGGCGCAATCCATGGATACAAAATTAGTATACTATATACTATTTAAAAGTCGAGGGCGGGGCTTTTCTTGCCCGGTAGGCGGCGGGACAGTTCCGCCTGGTCGGTTCGACAGAGACGCAAGAAGACGAGGGAGTAGGCTGCTGCAAACGTAGGGTTGTGTGATTTGACAGCGAGTTACTGCAGGACAGGTGGGTCCCTGTGGTTTGACTTGCCATTATCATTTTAACTGCGGCGCTACGACCGGTGTGAGTCTCCCGATTCCTGACCACCTCCATATAGGTGCCTCTCCCAATGCTCAACCATGTAGTAGTAGAGGCTGGCTCTTGCATGAGAGCCCACTTCTCCACTTTTTCCTTGCCTCTCTTTCCTCCACATATGCAAAAATGCCATGTAAAGCGCACTATTGTACTTACTTACTCCTGCAGGTGCTTAAGCTTTCCACATAGGCATAAAGTCTGATGTGGCAAGTTAATCAAGAAGAGAGAGACTAGTTTGGTGACCCAAGGAAGAAACGGTGCTAAGTGCGTGTACCTATGTGAAAAGACAATTTTGAGTCTATTGCTAATTAAATGAAGCAAACTTAGCAACACCATTTCATTGGAAGAGGTCACTCCTTGGCAAATGCAATAAATACTAGTACTCCCTGTGTCCCATTATATAAGAGCGTTTTTGACACTACACTAGCTAATGTCAAAAACATTCTTATATTATGGGACGAAGGGAGTATGAAGAAAGAGATAGAGAGGAGTAAAAAAATACACTTATAGCCAACCTTGTGGTAGTATGAGTGACTAAGTGATGACTATGTATTACATGCCAACATCAGATAGCCTAACGCACCGTGTTAAATCTCCAAGGGCGCGACCACGCGAGCGACGCAACGGTCGTGGTAGGCGCGACCATGATACGGCCTGCTAGCAGCCCTTGGATCTGAGATCAAACGGTCGCATGCTAAGTTGCTGAAAATTTTAAGAATAACCCTCCAGGATAGGATATTCACCCATAGGTCTAGAATCACGCCATGCAACCGTTCCATCTCAGATCCAAGGGCTCTCGGAAGCACGTATCATGGGAGAATGGAAAGCCACTACCCTGCCATTCACACGCTAGCAGTTCGCTCCTACTCTTTCCCGCATGTCCTTTAATACTACGGCGGTTTGCTCCTAGTCGTCCCGTCCATTCACATTACAGTAGTTCCACTAATCCTAAACCTCCTCCCAAATCCATGGCGTCCCAAATCTCCCCGATCGGCGGTGAGTACAAGGTTAGAACCACCACCAGCGATGAGTTCGACGTCATCTAAACCCGTACTTCCACGATGGTGAAAGGATGCCTTTCTCGCTTCAGACGCATGTTTGAAAACTCACATGATGAGTGGGTCCCTGGGCTAGATGTTGAGTACACCACAGTCGTGGGACGAGAGAAGGATCTAAAGGACAAAGAGAGGAAGAAGCCCGCCGTGATCCAGGTTTGCGTACATAACATTTGCTTGGTCTACCACATATGCCATGCCGATGTTGAGTGCCAGGATTTTAAGAACTTCCTCGAGGACAAAACAGTCAAATTCGTTACTGTAGACTTTAAGAACGACAAAGAAGTCCTGCGTCGGATAGGCCTTGTTGTAGGCAACCCCTTCGACCTCCAGAAGAATCGGCTGGTGCCCTCTCGTCAGCCCTCAATGCTGACCCTGGCAGGAGCCATGGTTCATCCTTCGTACCGCAAACTGGAGAAACCTCATTACACGTTTCGTCGTCATGCATGGCAACGGAATGTACTAGATATAGACCACATCCACTACGCTGCAATGGATGGCTACCTTTGTTTCAATATCTACAAGGGTTGGATGAAGAGCAACAGCCAAGTTGGCGGTTCAAGCAAAGAAGTATCGGCCAAGAGGAAGAGGGACAGGGATGAAGTCGAGGACGTGGACGAGGACTCCGAGTAAGGTGGCAGTGTCGTTGCTCATGGCGGTTCTAAACTTCTAATGCAGTGTCTACCGGATTAGTTGCATAGTTTAATCTCAGGTGTGCTTAGTTTAATTTGAGGGGTGTGTTGTGCTGAGCCCCCAGCAGAACTTTGTTATGTTTCTTCTCGTTACTTTAACTCTTCAGTATGTACATACTAGTACTAGTATTTCTTTAATAGAATTTAGCACCCCAATTACGCACGTACTTGCTTTTTTAATAGTACTATATGCATAATTTGGCGACGAGCGCTCTCTATATGTACCACCTTTTTTAAAATTTTCAATTTTTTCTCCATGGCGCAATCCATCGATAGTGGAGTACTACTGTACAAAAGTATACATTTTTTAAAAGGCTAGCGTACTGTTCATCACACACACACACACACACACACACACATATATATATATATATATATATATATATATATATATATATATATAGCCAGTTAAATTCTCAACCTACAACGACGTGCATGCAATGTAGTAAACCAATCCGGAGGAAGTATAGTAAAAATGAGGTGATTTTACCCAGCGATCGGCGGGGGAGCATGGCCTGTCATGCGGTCCCACGTGTCATGATGTACCAAGGCGATGCGTGTGTCCCTCTTGAGGCAGAAGCAATACTAGTACGTGGTTTGAGATGATGTCGAACCGAAGTGTGAAATAATGGTTGCTTCGTCCATTTGGGAAGGTGCGACATTGTGATTTGACGTCTCATTGCTCATTACTAACACTAGGCCGGTACGAGTGGGGTGCGTCCCCCCTGCTGTTCTGCACAGTTATTTGGTGCTTGACACATCGACCCGGTTGCACATGAGATGACCCCCACATCCTTTGTCAAAATAAACAACACCCCGATCAATGCATTTCACTCTTCCATGCAACGGACGGGCACCTTACTTGCTCTTACACGTGCTTAAGCTTGCCACATAGGCATAAAGTCTGATGTGGCAAGTTAATCAAGAAGAGAGAGACTAGTTTGGTGACCCAAGGAAGAAACGGTGCTAAGCGCGTGTACCTAGGTGAAAAGACAATTTTGAGTCTATAGCTAATTAAATGAAGCAAACTTAGCAACACCATTTCATTGGAAGAGGTCACTCCTTGGCAAATGCAATAAATACAAGTACTCCCTGTGTCCCATTATATAAGAACGTTTTTGGAACTACACTAGTGTCAAAAATGTTCTTATATTATGGGACGGAGGGAGTACGAAGAAAGAGATACAGAGAAGTAAAAAATACACTTATAGCCAACCTTATTGCCAACCTTGTTGTAGTATGAGTGACTAAGTGATGACTATTTATGACATGCCAACATCAGATAGCCTAACGCACCGTGTTAAATCTCCAAGGGCGCGACCTCGCGAGCGACGCGATGGTCATGGTAGGCGCGACATGATACGGGTTGCTGGCAGCCCTTGGATCTGAGATCAAACGGTCGCATGCTAAGTTGCTGAAAATTTGCAGAATAACCCTCCAGGATAGGATATTCGCCCATTGGTCTAGAATCACGCCATTCAACCGTTCGATCTCCAATCCAAGGGCTCTTAGAAGCCCGTATCATGGGAGAATGGAAAGTCACTACCCTGCCGTTCGCACGCTGGCAGTTCGCTCCTACTCGTCCCTGCACGTCCTTTAATACTACGGCGGTTCGCTCCTAGTCGTCCCGTCCATTCACATTACTGCAGTTCCACTAATCCTAACCCTCCTCCCAAATCCATGGCGTCCCAAATCTCCCGGTCGGCGATGAGTAGAAGGTTAGAACCATCACCAGCGATGAGTTCAACGTCATCTACACCCGTTCTTCAGCGACGATGAAAGGATGCCTTTCTCGCTTCAGACGCATGTTCGAAGACTCACATGGTGAGTGGGTCGCCGGGCTAGATGTTGAGTACACCATAGTCGTGGGACGAGAGAAGGATCTAAAGGACGAAGAGAGGAAGAAGCCCACCGTGATCCAGGTTTGCGTGCATGACTTATGCTTGGTCTACCACATATGCCATGCCGACGTTGAGTGCCAGGATTTTAAGGACTTCCTCGAGAGCAACCTAGTCAAATTCATGACTGTAGACTTTGGTAACGACAAAGAAGTCCTGCTTCGGATAGGCCTCGTTGTAGGCAACACCTTTGACCTCCAAAAGAATCGGCTGGTGTCCTCTCGTCAGCCTTCAATGCTGACCCTGGCAGGAGCCATGGTTCATCCTTCGTACGGTAAACTGGAGAAACCTCCATACACGTTTCATCGTCATGCATGGCAGCGGAATGTACTAGATATAGACCACATCCAGTACGCTGCAATGGATGGCTACCTTTGTTTCAATATCTACAAGGGTTGGATGAAGAGCAACAGCCAAGTTGGCGGTTCAAGCAAAGAAGTATCGGCCAAGAGGAAGAGGGACAAGGACGAAGTCGAGGACGTGGACGAGGACTCCGAGTAAGGTGGCAGTGTCGTTGCTCATGGTGGTTCTAATGCAGTGTCTACCGGAATAGTTGCAAAGTTTAATTTCAGGTGTGCTTAATTTAATTTGAGGGGTGTGTTGTGCTGAGCCCCCAGCAGAACTATGTTATGTTTCTTCTTGTTACTTTAACTCTTCAGTAAGTACATACTAGTATTTCTTACATTTCATCTTTTAGTTGGTATAGTACTACCACTCGTTTATTCACATTATATACGTACAATATATATGGCCAACATCATATAGCCAGCAGTTTAGTTGTCAAAGAATTTCAGGGTGCTTAGTTTTGTCAAAGAATTCCAGGGTGCTTAGTTTTATTTGAGGGGTGGGTTGTGCTGGACACCATTATTGTGACTAGCCTTTTTAATAGTACTATATGCATAATTTGGCGACGAGCGCTCTCTATATGTACCACCTTTTTTTTAATTTCAAGTTTTGCTCCATGGTGCAATCCATCGATACTACTGCTGTACAAAAGTATACATTTTTTAAAAGGCTAGAGGGCGGGGCAGTCTAGCTTGGTCGGTTTCACGAGAGGCGAGGGCCTTTGTGATTTGACGGCTCATTACTGCTGGAAGGCGGGGCCTTGTGATTTGACTGCTCGTATAAATGCGCCGACGACCTGATCGAGGAGGAGCAAAGAACCGTGCGGTATACTCAAGTTTTCCACTGGAGTAGTACTGCGACGGAGGAGCACGAAACATGGCAGCCCAGTGCCATATGGCGATAAAAAATGATCTAATTTGCTAGTCATCTCATTGTTAGCATTGTTCTATTCATTCCCTCAAAAAACAAAAACCATTGTTCTATTCATGCCTCGCAGAGAACGTGACACATGCGGCGAAACACCCGAAGCAAAAGATGAAACACAGCAGGAAAAGAAGAAGGAAGATTATCACCCCAAATGATCTAGTTCGCCGCGGATTCGTAACTGCTTCTTCATCGCATCCACGACCTCCATCTCCTTGCGCGTCTCCTCCGCCATCTTCTTCATTCTGTCCATGACGCGGGATTTCTCGACGCGATCCTTCATCATATGTTCCACGGCCGCAATATGTACCTTGACAGCAGTCGGGTGCTCGATGCGGAGCTTCGCCAACTCCTCCTTCTGTTCCATGACGAGGGCGTGCAGCATCTTCATCGAGGAACTACTATTCTCATGCAGCTTCTTCTAGCCGGCGTTCTTCTCCTTCAATAGGTCGATCTCGTGGCAGAGCTTCACCTTGTCCTCCTGAAGTCGCGGGATTTCGCTGGTCGCCTTCTTCTCTGAGGCAATGCTCTTCTTCAGCAGCATCACCAAGCCGGTGGTCAACTCCCCCTGTTGATTGAGCTCACCGGGCATGTCGTCGAGGCTCTCCGTCAGCAACTCCATCAAGCCTTGGATGCACTCCTTCTGCTTATTGAGGTGCTTCTTGAGCTGATCGGGCATGCCGTCACGGGATAACGACTCCAGCTCCGCCGGCTCGGCATGTTCGCCTCCGCGGCTAGGGCGCTCCTGGGAGCCATCGCCTGCCCGTGAGAGATCTTTCGAGGTCTCTGCGTGGCGGCGAGCCCTCTTTTTTTTCTACAGCCTTGGTTGCTGCTCCCTTGTTACGAGTAGTTCTCGACCTAGATCTCTGCTCACCGTCCATGGCAACGACGGACGAAGAAGAAGCACTTATGAGGAGGAAAGGTAGAGTTTTGGTTAGGTAGTTCCCCTTTTTATAACCTAAGTACTAGCACTAGTAGTACTAATACCTGCATAGTGGGAACACGTTCACGTTTGGTACGTACTAGTAGGTGTGAGCAGGCTTTCGAATGTGATGGGAACAAGGTAAAGATTAATTGATGGTTTTGGTTTCGAGGCCCGAAACGGCTCCTAATGAGTTTATCGGAACATAAATTTCAAGTACTGCACTGCTCAAATGCGTAAATATTATGTTACTGTCAAAAATTGGCACAAAATACGAAGGAGACCAATGGAAGTACTACTAGCAACCCACGATTTAACTACTCGTATGCGTGCAGTGGAGTAATAATGTCTTTCTTCCGCCCTCACGTCCACTCAATTTCCATGCGGTGTATTAATTGACCATCAATGAAGTGAACGCCTTTACACGTGTCAAATTATCACATGGGGTGGATCTTGGTAGAAAATTGCGTCTGCCCGTGTACCCGCGTGTGCGTGCGAGGGAATGAGTGTGTGCGTGGCGTGCGTGCACATCTTCGCTTCGTGCATGTACCGCCAGTATGGCTCAGGGAGGACGAGTACATTCTTCTGGAACCAGCAGCACGTCACTGTGATCAATCCACGCAAGGAGGTTGCGACAACGCCTCCACATGTGCCACGTGGCTTCATGAACTGTAAGAGAGAAACTGTGTAGAGTGCCATTGGTATTCTAATTTACGTGTTTTGCACATACTCGAAGTACTAGTAATTTACACGTGCATTGCACGCATCAGATTTTGCAACCAAATTATGAATAAATACCACACTATAGCATGTAAGTTGTTAGTCATATATGCGTGATGTAGCCCTTCATTTAATTCTTATAGTTCATCTCATTCAAAATAAAATTAGTTTTTATAAACAAGCTAAGAACGCGTGAATAGGAAAAACATGGGACTATAGTGGAATGTCGTATTGAATCCTACAGGATTGTACGAGTGTTTGATTGTGCATAGAAAAAACGCAGAATTCTTTCAAAGAGGTTTGAGTGGATGGGATGTTTTCTATGAAATCTAGTGCAAATGAATCAGATGGAAAAATTCCTATGGTTTACAATCCTACGAATCAAACAACCAAGATAGGACAAATTCCTAATGATTAGAATCTTCCAAAATTCCTTTGAGAATCCTTTGAATCAAAGAAGCCCTTAATCTATTTTATGATTCATGGAATTGTGCGTTGTAAAGCATAAAGTAAAAACAAATAATGGCAATTCAACTAGAAAAAAAGTTTGGGCAGTTATGATACGGAAGATTCTAGAACAAAAGAGAACCACTGTTGTTTTGAGGTTTGTGCATTATGCTTAAGTTCAACCATGGAGTCTGCTAGATTGTACATGTGGCAAAATCCGGTGGGGGCTAGAAGATGGTGCGAGGGGCCGAGTGGAGGGAGACTATGAAGGAATGCACAAGTGCGAGATCGATATTTAGAGAGAGGGGGCGAACACGTGTGCTGTTGCACGCAGTGGCGGAGCCATGAAAAATAAATGAGAGAGGGGGCCAAGCATTGCTAATCCTTTACGAGGAGGGTCAATTCATGAAATTAAACCTTTTTTAGCAGCAATTGTCTAATGATCACATTCATATTAGCCTCGATATATAGTGATGTTAGGGGGGGCAGGGCCCTTACTGCCCCCTGTCTTCGCCATTGTGCACGCATCTGAGAGATGAAGCGGAAGGCATGGATGATGAGAGGGGGACGTTGGATATATAATTAATGTGGGTGTATTAGCCATTTATGTTAATCCTATATAGAGAGGTCTAGATTGATCAATGTGGACGTGGGAGAGGTATAGATTGATCGATATAGACGTGGGAAAGAGGGTGAGACCTCACTGGATATATCGATTGATCGGTTTGTGTGGAAAACTATGAAAGACCTAGCTATATACACACATACATAGAGGAACATCGATCGTTGCGCATGCACGCGTGAGAGATAAAGAATGCCCGGTATGAGGGAGAGGGGGATGTGTGTTGGTGTGTGCCTTCATGGGAGACCGGCCTGAAGAAAAAGATTGCATGCATGCGATAGATAATGCCGACTGGTAGTGTGTGTGCATGCATGCACGAGAGAAAGTTAGTGGTACAATTATAAAGAGAAGACTACTGTGTGGGGGTAAAAGAATAGGTGAGGTCATAATCAATGTAAAGTTTAATTCAAATATTTAAATAAGAGATCCTGATGTTTGAAACCCATGCATGCATAAATATAACGGAGATCTGCGTGGTGTGCTTTGGAAACGAGCATGTTGTAATGTATACACATTGAACAAGGTCAGACATATTTGAATTTGAGATACCGATGGCAGACATCATTTTCCCATGTCACATCCGTGCATGTAATTGGAGGTGATGGGCGGCTTTCGCATCACATATCTATATCTATACCCCTATATATATTATGTTATATATTTTTTATATTGTGAGCGGGTAACTTTAACTTTGAAAGATGGTCGTTGGATGAGGCGAATCCGAAGGTCCAAAGGTGGCAAATTTGAGCACTATTGGCCATGGGATATCATCTAGATTCCACCAGATTTCGCCACATGTATAATCTAGAAGACTCCATGGTTGAACTTAAGCATAATGCACAAACATCAAAACACAAGCACTTCTTATTGGGGCAGCAATCAGCACTACCTGTCTACTATCTGGTTAATCTCCGGTGTCTACTATGAGTTTCATGTTGGGTGCAAACAAACATTAAAGGAGCCATTATCTGTATTTTTTAACTAAAGCTATTATCTTCCTACTGTCATTGGTTTTGGGTCTATCCACAGTTTGCTACAATCACTCTGGATTTGTGCATGCACTCCTTACATAATCTCACTATGTTTTATTCCTGTGCATGCCAGTTATTGTACACAATGGAACTGATCATGTAGAGGAAAAGAGACGAGCCTTGCGTGGCAATAAAATATCATGTAGACGTCGTTCCATGGTGGGCGCAAAGGCAGCCCCCTCCACCCATTTCGGATCGTAATCAAGTGGAAGATAACTATTCTGAGGGGGATTCAGAAGGAGAAGACCACTCCTATTTACCCCATGAGGTCTTCGCTCTAACTTGGCATGCTGATGTTGGTAATATCATGCATATGGTGCCTTGCATTGCTTACTGTACACATTAAAGATGTCATCTGCTTAGTTTAGACATGCTTTGTGTCAATGCTATCTGTTTTGTTTCTTTATCGTATATGTGAATCATGCAATGCCATCTTGTATAGCCAAGCATCATATATGTGAATTTTGCAATGCCACCCTAGTTAGCCAGTCATCTTATATGTGAATTATATCATGCCATCATTTTTTTATTATGTGTTAAATTTGTCGACAATTTTAATACATTCAATTACTCTTCCTGTGCATCAGCCATTCGGCACAGTCATGGAGAAATCTGGAGTGGAAACAATGTCTTTAGAGCAGACAATGCTATCTGGCGAAGCGCATGTCTTGATGGTTACCGATAGCTCCTCCGAGGAGGATTCAGAGACAGATGACAAGTCATATTTCCCCCTTGAGGTGCATGCCCTAACTTGGCAGGGTTATGTTACTCATATCGTGCGTATGGTATCTTGCATTGCTATGTCATTTGCTTAGTTTAGACATGCTTTGTGTGAGTGCCACCTATTTAGTGTCTAATTACCATATATGTGAATTATGCAATGCCATCTTGTTGGAGGCATTATATATATGAATTATGCAATGTTATCTTGTTGCAAGGCATTATGTATGTAAATTATGCAATGCCATACTGTTTAGGCAAGCGTCATATATGTGAATTATATCATGCCGTCCTTTTTTTGTATTTCTCATTGCTTTTGTCGACAATGTTTGTATATTCAACTGCTCTTCCTGTGCATCAGCCATTTGAATTGGTGATGGAGAAATCTGGAGTGAAAACAAGGTCTTCAGACCAGACAATGCTACCTGCTGAAGCAGATATCTTGCTGGTTACAGATAGCTCTTCAGAGGAGGATTCAGAGGCAGATGACCAGTCCTATTACCCCCCGGAGGTGTATGCTCAAACTTGGTAGGGTTATATTACTCATATAATGCATATGTTGTATTGCAATGCTTATTTTTTACATCATATACACAATATTGAATGCCATCTCCTTAGTTGACACATCATATATGCAATTGCCCTCTGCTCACTTCCTTAGTATACATATCATATATTTGAATTATGTCATGCCATGATGTTTACATAGACAGCATGTATCTGAATTATGGCATGTCAACCCATTTTCTAAATACATAATATAGTTATATCATCTCATCCTATTTACATAGTCATCATATTTTAAATTATGTCATTCTATCCGTGAATTATATCATGCCATCATGTTTCCATCGACGGCATGTTTGTGATTTATGGCATGCCAACCACTTTAATAGACACATCGTATAGTTATATCATGTCATCCTGTTTACATAGTCATCATATTTTGAAGTATGTCATTCTATCCTGTTTAGTTAGCCATCATACATGTGAATTGTGTCATGCTATCCTGTTTAATTAGCCATCATATATGTGAAATTATGTCCTGCTATTCTGTTTGCTTAGACAACATAAATGTGAATTATTTCATGCCCTGTTTTCTTCCCTACTATCCATTGCACCTGTCTATCTTACAATGTCTGTACATTCAATTACTTTTCTTGTTTATCAGCCATTTCAATTGGAGGGAGTGATGGCAGTATTTGTGGGAGTAAAAACACGGTCTTCAGAAAAGATCGTGCTACCTGTCGATGCACATAGAACCACGGTTGTACTTGCCCAAGAATCAGCCCCACCACACATAATCCACACTCATGCAGATTGTACCCCTACCCAGTTGGACAGAGAACCAGCTACACCCCTTCTAACCCCAACCCCAGTAGATAGACACCCAGTTCCCGTTGACACAAAACCGTCTCCACCACACTCCACCCAAACACGAGCAGTTAGTAAGGAAACTGCAGTGCCCAAATCACGAGGACCACCACTCCGAACCCGAAGTCAACGCTTAAAGCAGAAGAAGAATTGTTCTCAGGTCAGGTTCCGTAGCTATGGTTCATACTACTTTGCTCTTGCATCACTGTCTTTACTGATACCAACCAATTTCAAATTTGAAGGATGCAATTGAAACTCCAATGGCGCAACAGGTATGTTTTGAACCTGTTTCTTCAACGTGTTTGGTTGTTTGCTGTTGTAACTTGCTCTATGTTGATTTCAGTTTCAATTGAATAAATAGTTATGTTCTCATGCCATGCACATTACAAGTGTTGTTATTGTTGTGTAGTTTCCCATACTTATATTCTGTCTATGCTGCTTTGTCTTAAATAGATATGATTCAAACTGTATCTATCTTGATTTGGCAACATAAACTAGAATGATATAAACCATACGGTGACCATACTACATAGATATATGTTTGTTTCATGCTGTTATCCTGTCCACCTTACTACTGAACTAGTTTACCAAAATGAGTTTCATATACTACATTGTAAACCTGAGATGTGTTTGTTTGTTTCCCTTTTAGAATGCGGATAAAATATTGGAGAAGAGTACCCTGTTATGCAATGGTAAAGGAAGTAATGCAGATAAGGTTCAAGATAGTGAGACATCCCTGTTGGTCTCCAAGAAAGCTGATACAAACTATATTGAGGACACTGAGACAACCCCAAAGTCCTGTCTTGATGTAGTGTTCGAGTTACTGGCTACCACTGCTGGCACCAGCTCTTCGAACTCGTTGCCTGAATTAGTTTGGCTTCTTGAGTCTCAACTTCAAGTTGAAAGACATCGATCAGATGTTATGCGATAGGAAGCCGAAAGACTAAGGAAGTCCCTGCAGAATTCAGATGCATACGTTCTGGTGCAACAGCAGGCGCTGGAGGACTTAAGCGCCAAACAAGAGAAAGTTAATAAGCTTGCTAAGTATCTTGCCAGCATTATGGGTACCCAGGATATTTTTTCTTGAGCTCTTCTGAAGTGGTTTCAGTTCTGGACTTGTTTTGCTGCGGCGTTTATATGCTGTTGTGTTCCCTATATTTGCACTGGTGGCGAACTTTGATGCCCAGTGGATGTAATATGTGTAATAGCCATGATAGCCTAGTGTAAGTTGCTTGCTTATTTATTTCCTTGTTGTCTTGTTTATTTGTTTGCTTGTAGTCAGTGCAGTTCTTTTTCTGCGGTTTACTAGTGGCTGCAACAACCTATTTTTTAAAACTAGGCCACAATAACCATGGGCTAATATTTACTATAGTGACACTGCACCTACGGGCCGTGGAAACAGTGGGCCTTCTATGGGCCGTATAAACAGTGGGCCTTCCACGGGCCGTAGAAACAATGGGCCTTCTACGGGCCGCAGAAACAATGGGCCTTCTACGGGCCGTATCATCAATGGGCCTTATACGGGCAGTATGATCGATTGGCCAAACATGGGCCAATAACAGGCTGCATTATGGCCGTAAACGGGCTAGAGTTGGAATCGTCCATTCATGGGCCGACCATAACGGGCCATCGTTAATAGGCCGTATTTCATGACGCTATGAAAACGGCCCAATGTGTTAACGGACCACAAACGGGCCGACTATAACCACGAGCTGAATTTGGCCCATAAGCAGAAAATGATAGTAACGGGCCGTAAGTAAACGAATACTGGAAATGAGCCCAAGAATAAATGGGCTCTAAGAAGGCCGAAAGATAACATGGGCTGGAAACGGCCCAACGGAATAACGGGCCCTTAATGGGTATAAAGTGATACACTGTTCATTACAGGTCAGTTTCACCACGGGCCGTTAATGGGTGTAAAGTAATACACTGTTCATTACGGGCCGTTAATAGGCCAAGAGTTACATTGGGCCTCATATGGGCCGAAAGACGTCATTGGCCATACATGGGCCAGAAGTGAAAATGGGCTGGAATCATATGGGGTGGCCCAGATGACGCTACTGGGCCTAATTCGGATAGGTCGTAACGGGGCTTGGGTTAGCGGGCTGTAAATGGGCTATATGCGAACAGGCCGTTAACAGGCTTTACATGGGCCGGCCCGCCACCTTTTGACCAAGTCAAATGGGCCGGCCCTTTCACAGGAATGGGCCTGTGTTGGGCCGTGCCACGTCTCGACGTATCATAGGCGCCTTATGTCCAATGAGTGGATGACATCTGTCCCAACGGTGAGCCGACACATGTTTCCTCCAGCCAATGATGATTTTACACGTGGAAAATCCCCATTGGTCGGGGCTGTTAATGGGTTATCGGATCCAAAACCCGACCCGATAGCTTAACGGCATTCCGTTACGATGGATGCCACGTCTCGGTCACCCTTGACGAAAGCACTTCTGTGACGCGCGATTTATGATTGCGGAAGTGGACACTTCCGTGATAATAATTTTGGTAATGTCATGGAACACTTCTACGACAGCACAGGTATGACTATCTTGATTCTGTCATAAATTTTTCATGGATGTACATGCATGACAAAAAACACGACCTACTGTGACAAACACGTATCATCACGGAAGTGTATTTTTTTGTAGTGGAAGAGGAGTGTTGTGTCAATTTTTGGGATTTTTCGAGGTTCATTTGGACATTTTTATGCATTAATTGAGTTTTCGATGCATTTATGCGCATAATTCAAATTTGAACTACATGCACATGCTCTAATGCATATAAATTGGTTGAAAAATCAAATATGTGTCCTTGGTTGCATGCTTAGGTCCCATGCAAGAAATGGGAATGAAAGTCAAACACCCTGCCACCGTCACTTGGTCGCAAACATTGAGATTATTTGTTTTTAAATTCTAGTAAATCCAAAACTCGTCTGAAATTCATGAAATTTGGCATACTATCATGGAGCGGCATCAACATGCCGTGGTAAATTTTTTGTCCCATTTGGGGCAGGTTTGGGAATATTCTTCTCACAAACCAAAGGTTCTCACAACAAGCCCGACGGTTTCGGTAGGGAACGTCCCACCTTTGGAGACGAAATGATATCCATTGCCTCTTATTGCTTTCAAAAAAATTCTCGTGTCAACATAGAACAACAGGAGTGTTGTGTTAAAATTTTCAATTTTTCATGGTTCATTTGGACATTTTTATACATTAACTGGGTTTTTTAGGCATTTTATATGCATAATTCAAATTTCAACTACATGCACATGCTCCGGTGCATATAAATTGGTTGAAAAATCAAATCTTTGTCCTTGGGTGCATGCTTAGGTCCCATGCAAGAAATGGGAAAGAATTTCAAACACAAGGGCACTGTTGATTGCTGGCAAAACGTTGAGATAATTTGTTTTTAAATTCTAGCAAATCCAAAACTTGTCTGAAATTCATGAAACTTGGCATGCTATCATGGAATGGCACCCGACATGCTGTGGTATTTTTCGTGTCCATTTTGAGAGAAGAAGCACCTGAATAACAACCAACAAAGGCATTTTCAAACAAATAGATGCCACTCTAACATCGCAAACATTTGTATAATTCAAATCGTGTGCATTATGTTAACCATTCACGTGACGCCACGTGTCTTGGTTTTAATGGCTATAGGAGGTGCCGTGCGGACAACTGCTTGACTGTCACGCCCAATTCGCGAACCTATCCAAAAGGAACTCGAAGGTCCCACCAAGGATAGACCCACATATTGAAACGCTTTTGCAAGGTGGATATCATTACATCAACATCACATAATAGATGGAGTTACATACAAGAGGCATACAATGCCACACGAATACAACATCACGATACATAAGAGCATCATCCAACTACGGATGAAACACAAACAAAAACTCAAACGACATCCACCCTGCTAGCCCATGCTGGCGACCTGGAACCTATCCCCTAATCAAAGAAGAAGCAGAAGAAGAAGTCGAAAACAAGCAAACATCGCTCTCGCGTCATGACCATCGCATAACCTGTACCTGCAACTGTTGTTGTAGTAATCTGTGAGCCACGAGGACTCAGCAATCCCATTACCATGGGTATCAAGACTAGCAAAGCTTAAAGGGAAAGGAAGGGGTAAAGTGGTGAGGCTGTAGCAGCGACTAAGCATATATGGTGGCTAACATACGCAAGTAAGAGTGAGAAGAGAGCAAAAGGAACGGTCGTCAACTAGTAATGATCAAGAAGTGATCCTGAACTCCTACTTACGTCAAACATAACCCAGAAACCGTGTTCACTTCCCGGACTCCGCCGAAAAGAGACCATCACGGCTACACACGCGGTTGATGCGTTTTAATTCGGATCTGGTGTCAAGTTATCTACAACCGGACATTAACAAATTCCCATCTGCCTATAATCGCAGGCACGGCTTTCGAAAGTTTAAACCCTGCAGGGGTGTCCCAACTTAGCCCATGACAAGCTCTCGCGATCAACGAAGGATATACCTTCTCCCAGGAAGACCCGATCAGACTCAGAATCTTGGTTTACAAGACATTTCGACAATGGTTAAACAAGACCAGCAAGACCTCCCGCTGTGCCGACAAATCCCGATAGGAGCTGCACATATCTCGTTCTCGGGGCACACCGGATGAGCCAGACGTCGGGTTGGCATAGACCCTGATTGCCCAGGGGGAGCCGGACATCGCTCGGTTTGGACCAACACTTGGACAAGAATTGGCCCGGGGGGGCTAAAATAAAGATGACCCTCGGGCTCCGGAAACCCAAGGGAAAAAGGGCTAGGTGAGGCAAATAGTAAAACCAATGTTGGGCCTTGCTGGAGGAGTTTTATTCAAAGCGAACTGTTAGGGGGGTCCCATAAATCACCCAACCGCGTAAGGAACGCAAAATCCGGGAACATAACACCGGTATGACGGAAACTAGGGCGGCAAGAGTGGAACAAAACACCAGGCATAAGGCCGAGCCTTCCACCCTTTACCAAGTATATAGATGCATTAATAATATAAGAGATATTGTGATATCCCAACATAAACCTGTCCACCATGGAGCAATCTTCAACTTCACCTGAAATTAACAACGCTAAAAGAGGGGCTGAGCAAAGCGGTAACATAGCCAAGCAATGGTTTGCTAGGAAGGATGAAAAGGTTAGAGGCTGACATGGCAATTTGGGAGGCTTGACGAGCAAGTGATCGGTAGCGCAGCATAGCGATAGAACGAAGCAACTAGCATAGCAATGATAGTAATGAGATCCAGGGTAGCGGTCATCTTGCCTAATATCCCGCGAGGAAGAAGAACAAGTCCATGAAGAAGACGAACGGGAGTAGTCGAACAAATCCTCACAATCGCAACATTACCGGAACTATCAAGGAGAAGCAATACCGGAAAGAAGCAAACAACATGGTAAACAACCATCACATAGACATGGCACGATGCACAACCAAGTATGATGCATGTCCGGTTTAATGAGGCATGGCATGGCAAAGTGCAACAAACAATACTACAAGTTAAGTGGAGCTCAATATGCAATGAGTTGCATATTGACAAAACACCACATTCGAGTTATTTAGTTCGCTCTCGTTTAGGTACACAACCATATTAAATGTTGTTAAACATGGCAAGAGGTGAGGCATAATAAAACTACCTATCTAAGCAAGTTTAAATGAGGCCGGAACAACGAACAACAATTCCGGAAAATCCTCATGTCCATATTTTAGTTTTGGTACTGTTCTGCCCTCAAACATATTTTATTGTTATTAAACAGGAAAATAAAGTCCACCATGTTAAACTAGGCATTTTTCCACCTCATTTACATATAAAGTTTATTAAATTTGGAGCTACGGTTAATTAGTTATGAAATAAAACATGTTAGCATGGCATTTGAGCAAATTTAAACAAATATCATTTTAAATATTTTAAACATGGATGAAAGTTGCACATTATTAATCTACACAAAAATCTAAGCATTTTACATGTTGAAATCATTTTAATATGATGCACGGTTGAGGAGTTATTATATGCATGAACAACAGGCGGTTTTCTGCAATTATGAAAATCCTGGGATAATTAGACAAATTCGCAGCGCAGGAAAAATATACACATGGGCTGAATCTGGAGCACTGTTGGGCTGAACAGAGAGGAGGGGCTGTGTGGGGAGCTCACCATGGGCTTTGGCCCGGTTCAGTGGAGAGGGAGGCATGCAGGGATGCGAGGCGAGCTGGACCTGATCTGGAGGCCAGCAGTCCGGCTGGGAACGCCTGGCTGGGCCTTGCCGCGGCTGCAGCCCACGCAGCTGGCTAGCATGGTCAATGTGGGGTTGTGGTCGACGCGGAGACGCGAGCCAGGCAGCGAGCGCTGCTCGACCTGAAGCAGGGGACGAAGGGGAAGCAGAGGCGCGGGACTGTGATGGCGCTGGTGGCCTTCGGCGAGGGCACCGGTGGTCGGGGACGGGTCAGCGAGGCGGCGAGCAGATCCCGGTGGCAGCGTGCCGAACGGAGGCCGATGGAGGCGGGTCCGGCTACGGCTTGCGGGCGGAGCTGAAGAAGGCAACACCTATCCTCTGTAAAACGAGGGAGAGAGTTTCAGAGAGAGACAAATCGGGGAAGGGAACGGGGAAAGGAGAGGCAGGGGTGCGGGGCCCTATTGAAGGTGGTCGCCGGCGACATTCACGGGAGGCGGCGGGGTCGCGAGGGTGAGGTGGAGGCGCCGGTCGCCGGCTACTGCTGCTACTCCGGCGAGGAGGCTCGGGGCGAGCTGGTTGGTCTCGGGATGAATCCAGAGGGGTTGTGGGAGCGAAGGCAGCGCCTTGATCCATTCAGGATCGAGCGCGGGGTCGATTCGATAGGGAGAGGTCGGGGAGGATTTGGATCATGGGTGCGGGCTCTTGTTGGTGGGGAACCGAGGGAGGCGGTGGATCGATGGATTGGATCGAGCAGGTGGAGAGGTGGTTGGCTCGGGATGGATCCCGTGGAAGATGGTGGCGGTGGAGATGGGGACAAACCTCCTAGAAATTAGGGTTGGGATGATTTGGTAGGTGATGGTCTTATATATAGCAAGAGGATTTTTAGATACAGGTATTTGGTCCCTCCAATTTTAATTGGACGGACGAGAAATAAATAGATAGGGAGTCTAAATAAGAAAATAGAGATGTTTTATAGATGTTTCGGGATGATCCGGACTCAACGGTAAAGACAGACCGGTTCGGGTTCGGGTAAGTTTCGGACACGCACACGAGGGGTCTGAGAGAGGTCAACGAGGACAAGGGCCTGACAAAATGACAACGGAGGCAAAGAGAGAAAGGGCAACTGCAACCGGCTACGAGTTTTATGAAAACTTGCAAATGCAAAACGCATGATGCTCCTCCACGACGAAAGCAAGACGAAGCGCTTCCGTCAAATTATCCAGCGCTTCCGGATTCATGGAGGTCGCTGGTGGAATCGACGCTCCCCCTCCTTCAAAGGGGGTCACTCGCTGCATTCCAGAACCGTATTGGTTTTCGGAACAGTGTGCGGCTGGGGGCTAGATTGGTCATGGCCCCCGTCCCCAGTCTCCATGGGGGTTGCCCCCCATGTCTTCGGCAGCCGAGGTATTACCCTCTGGCGCCATCCTGACGGCCTCCTGCACCTCTTCATGGCCTGGAGAGGCTCTTCAGGACACGACTTCGGTGTCGTCCGGAGCGATAGGCGGGGAAGCCCGCGGAGGCGTCTCGCTCTCCACCATCCCTGACTCCAACGAATTTCCCGGAGACGATATTTGAGGGAGATCGCAGGCCGGGTTGAAACACACAATGCAATATGTTAAAAACTATAAACGCCGATGTATGTAAGGCATCTGAAGATACTCACGATTTGGCTGGAGGCTTCGACCTCGGGCGGTGCTCGGGGATGACTTCGGCATCCGAATCCGAGTCATCAGTGAGAGATACTCTCCCCCTTTTGGACGCCTCCGCTTCTGGATATGCAGAAGCCGCCCTTTTCTTCCTCCTCCCATTAGGGGGATAGTTGTTCTCTTCCTGCTCCTTCTCCTTTTTTTCTTCATCTCCCTTGTGGGAGGAGAGGGCTTCGGACTCCCCGGACATAGTGTCTGAAGGACCTTTTCGACGAGGGCTGTCTTTGGCCTCCTTGCCCTTCTTCTTGGTCTTCTTTTACGGCGCCTGGTACGGCACCGGAACCAGCATCCCCATTAGCAGAGGGTTAGTGGGGCTTTCGGGAAGCGGAGCAAGACATTTGATCCGCTCCGCCTTCTTCGTCCAGCCCTGTTTCAAACATGGAGTCTCAATACACCCCTGTGATTTCCGGACTAAGTTATGTTCGAAAACTAAAAACTTATAGGAGTGGCTGGGTGAGCACAGTCGAGGCCGATGTCATCAGTCGTCTCTGGCCACGACTTCTGATTCTGGGCCTTGAAAAGCAGCCTCCAGATATCATCATGCATCATGCCGAAGAACCGTTGCAAGGTCCACGACCCTTCCGGATTGAACTCCCACATGTGGAGAGGCCGGTGCTGGCAAGGAAGGGTTCGGCGGAATAGCATCACTTGAACCATGTCCGTGAGTTAGGTGTTCCTTTTTATGATGTTTTGATGCAATTTTGCAGCATCGACACCTCGTCAATTGACCCCCAGTACAAACCTTTGTTGATCCATGATGCTAGCTGCATTGGGGTTCCAAATCTAAACTCAGGAGTGGCCACCCAGTTGGCGCCGCGAGGTTCGGTGATATAGAACCACTCATGCTGCCATATTTTCACAGTTTCCACGAAAACCCCTTTGGTCGAGGTGACGTTGGGAAGCTTGCTCACCACCACGCCTCCGCATTCTGCGCGCTGCCCATCCACCAACTTTGGCTTTATGTTAAAGACTTTGAGCAAGAGGCCAAAGTGGGGGGAATGCGGAGGAGCGCCTCGCACACGACGATAAACACTGAGATATGGAGGAATGAGTTTGGGGCTAGATCATGGAAATCTAGCCTGCAATAGAACATGAGGCCGTGGACAAAGGGGTGAAGTGGAAACCCTAGTCTGTGGAGGAAGTGGGGGATAAAAACCACCCTTTCGTCGTGCTCCGGGGTGGGATGACTTGCTTCTTTGCAGGGACCCTGCACGCGATGTCTGTTCTTAGGTACCCCGCATCTTGGAGCTCCTTGATGTCCTTCTCCCTCAAGGAGGAGGCTACCCACTTGCCCTGGAAGCCAGATCCGCACATGACTGGAGAGGTTGGTGGCAATGGGAGGTTTCGAGGCTCGGGCGCTAGAGCTAGGAGATAGGGAGGTAGAGAAAGGAAGAAGGCGTGGGGTGGGAGAGATGAATCTTTACCCGTTTATATAAGCCATGAATGCCAAGCACCCGCCTCCCTAGCCTTAAAACCTCGTCTGTTCCCGATGTGGGTATGCGCTGCAGTCGGTTGGATTACCCAGATATCATTGATATGCAATCCCGTATTAAGTGGGCACGATCGCTGTTTTGATGGGATGTGCCAATGATGCATGGCTTCGATACACGGAACGCGGGGTGTGAAAACGGTTTGAAATGCCGAAAGGTCAAGTATGACGCTTCGCCGGAAAAGTTTTCAGTAAGAGACATTATTCTCCTTTTTTATTATATATATCCTACCTTCGTGGCTAAGGGTTGTGTTTGTTGCAAAAAGCCAGATATAATTCTTTTTACAGAGGAAAGCCATTGTGCATTATTTAAGGAACCCACCTTGCAATGCCGAAGACAATCTGAGCACCGAATATATCATCATTGAAGACTGGTTCAGGGACTACTATGGGAGTCCTGGATTAGGGGGTCCTCGGGCATCCGGTCTATTGATGTGGGCCGGACTGCTGGGCCATCAAGATACAAGACAGAAGATTATCTCTCGTGTCCGGTGGGGACTCCTTGTATACGTAGATGGCAAGCATAGGTGTCCGGATATCTTATTCCTTTCTGTAAAACTGACTTTGTATAACCCTAAGCCCTTCTGGTGTCTATATAAACCGGAGGGTAGATCGGAGGCAGGATCACAACATTGCTAGGCTAGCTATCTAGGGTTAGCCGAATCGATCTTGTGGTAGATCAACTCTTGTAACCCCTATACCCTCGAATATAATCAAGCATAAGTAGGGTTTTACCTCCATTAAGAGGGCCCGAACCTGGGTAAACACTATGTCCCTTCTCCATTGTTACTATTGATCCTCAGACGCGCAACTTGGGCCCTCCTACCTGAGATCTGCCGGTTTTGACACCAATACATGGCTAAGAAATAACTGCTATGCTTAGCGGTGCCCCCTGCCCCCGTATATAAAGGAGGAGGGGGTGCGCCAAGTGGGGGGAGTCCCACTAAGACTCCTAGTCCTTGTCGGCTCCCCCCTTCCTTCCAACGGAGGGGGAAAAGGGAAAGAGAGGGAGAGGGAGAGGGAAAGGGGGGTCGCGCCCCCTCCCCTAGTCCAATTCGCACTCCCCATGGGGGGCGCCACCTCCTCGTGGCTTGCCTCTCCTCTCCCCTATGGCCCATTAAGGCCCAATACTTCCCCGGGGGGTTCCGGTAACCCCTCGATACTCCGAAAAATATCCGAACCTCTCCGGAACCATTCCGGTGTCTGAATATAACCTTCCAATATATCAATCTTTACCTCTCGACCATTTCGAGACTCCTCGTCATGTCCGCGATCTCATTCGGGACTCTGGACAACTTTCGGTCACCAAAACACATATCTCATATAATACATATCGTCGTCGAACGTTAAGCGTGCGGACCCTACGGGTTCGAGAACTATGTATACATGACTGATACATCTCTCCGGTCAATAACCAATAGTGGAACCTAGATGCCCATATTGGTTCCCACATATTCTACGAAGATCTTTATCGGTCGAACCACAATGTCAACATATATTATTCCCTTTGTCATCGGTATGTTACTTGCCCGAGATTCGATCATCAGTATCCTCATATCTAGTTCAATCTCATTACCAGCAAGTCTATTTACTCGTTCCGTAGTGCATCATCATGTAACTAACTCATTAGTCACATTGCTTGGAAGGCTTCATATGATGTGCATTACCGAAAGGGCCCAGAGATGCCTCTCCGATACTTGGAGTAACAAATCCTAATCTCGATCTATCCCAACCCAACAAACACCTCCGTAGATACCTGTAGAGCATCTCTATAATCACCAAGTTATGTTGTGACGTTTGATAGCACAAAAGGCATTCCTCTGGTGTCCGGGAGTTGCATAATCTCATAGTTGGAGGAATATATATTTGACACGAAGAAAGCAGTAGTAATATAACTGAACGAGCATTATGGTAAGCTAACGGATGGGTCTTGTCCATCACATCATTCCACTAATGATGTGATCCCGTTTATCAAATGACAACTCATGTCCATGGCTAGGAAACTTAACCATCTTTGATCAACGAGCTAGTCTAGTAGAGGCATACTGGGGACACGGTGTTTTTTCTCTGTATTCACACATGTATCAAGTTTCCAGTTAATACAATTCTAGCATGAATAATGAACATTTAGCATGAATAAGGAAATATAAAAAAGCAGCTTTATTATTGCCTCTAGGGCATATTTCCTTCAGAATCTGCCCCAGCGGGACGGTGGAGCCATCGGTCACCCCTGAGAAAGGCTTGGTGGGGAGGAGCTGGTCGTAGGGCACCTGGAGTCTCTTGAATGTCTCGGCAGAGAGGACATTCAACCTTGCACCACCATTGATAAGTGTATTGGTAATGAGGACTGATATGTTTATGGGCTTTACTATAATTTATGAAGCATTCATGCTATTATATTATCTATTTTGGATGTTTATGGGCTTTACTATACACTTTTATATTATTTTTGGGACTAACCTATTAACCGGAGGCCCAGCCCATATTGTTGTTTTCTTGCCTATTTTAATGTTTCGAAGAAAAAGAATATCAAACGGAGTCCAAACGGAATGAAACCTTCGGGAGCGTGATTTTTGGAACGAAGGTGATCCAGGAGACGTGGAGCTGAAGTCAGGGAAGTTTCAAGGAGGCCACAAGGTAGGGGGGCGCGCCCACCCCATAGGCGCGCCCTCCACCCTCGTGGGCCCCTCATGGCTCCCCTGACCGACTTCTTTCACCTATATAAGTCCATATACCCTAAAACCTTTGAAGATAAGAATAGATCAGCGGTTCCGCCGCCGCAAGCCTCTGTGGCCACCAAAAACCTCTCGGGAGCCCGTTCCGGCACCCTCCCGGAGGGGGGATCCCTCACGGGTGGCAATCTTCATCATCCCGGCGCTCTCCATGACGAGGAGGGAGTAGTTCACCCTCGGGGCTGAGGGTCTGTACTAGTAGCTATGTGTTTGATCTCTCCCTCTCGTGTTCTCTCTATGGCACGATCTTCATGTATCGCGAGCTTTGCTATTATAGTTGGATCTTATGATGTTTCTCCCCCTCTACTCTCTTGTGATTAATTGAGCTTTCCCTTTTAAGTTATCTTATCGGATTGAGTCTTTAAGGATTTGAGAACACTTGATGTATGTCTTGCCGTGCTTATCTGTGGTGACAATGGGATATCACATGATCCACTTGATGTATGTTTTGGTGATCAACTTGCGAGTTCCTCCCATGAACCTATGCATAGGGGTTGGCACACGTTTTCGTCTTGACTCTCTAGTAGAAACTTTGGGGTACTCTTTGAAGTACTTTGTTTTGGTTGAATAGATGAATCTGAGATTGTGTGATGCATATCATATAATCATGCCCACGGATACTTGAGGTGACAATGGAGTATCTAGGTGACATTAGGGTTTTGGTTGATTTGTGTCTTAAGGTGTTATTCTAGTATGACCTCTATGACAGATGGAACGGAAAGAATAGCTTCATGTTATTTCACTACGGACTCTTGAATAGATAGAACAGAAAGGATAACTTTGAGGTGGTTTCGTACCCTACCATAATCTTTTTGTTTGTTATCCGCTATTAGTGGCTTTGGATTGACTCTTTGTTGCATGTTGAGGGATAGTTATATGATCCAGTTATGTTATTATTGTTGAGAGAACTTGCACTAGTCACTACTAGGAAAAGGGCTATAGATAGGATTGATACTAATGGAGCACCGGGGAACAAGTGCGCCACTACTATATACTAATGGCGCACCAGTCGGCGATGCGCCATTTGTGTGGAAGACACTAATGGCGCACCGGAGACATGGTGCGCCACTAGTATTAATTTTTTTTTCATTTTTCCATACATACTAATGGCGCATCCTGTCGAAGTGCGCCATTACTAGTTCTAACTAGTAATGGCGCACGGGGCAGATCGTGCGCCATTACTATTGTTTTTTATTCTTTTTTTTGCAAAACTACTAATGGCGCACACAGGCCTGATGCGCCATTACTAGTTTAGACTAGTAATGGCGCACTGTGACTAGATGCGCCATTAGTATATATATATATATATATATATATATATATATATATTTATTTATTTATTTTACTTTTCTGCAACACTACTAATGGCGCACCACCAGTAGGTGCGCCATTAGTAACCAGGATTACTAATGGCGCATTTGCTACTGGTGCACCATTAGTAACCTGGGACCCCAACAAGATATTTTGGACAGCCCCACACCTACCCACTCACTTTCCCCACTTCATTCCCTCCACCTCCTTCTCCAAGCTTTCGGCTGCCTCCTCCTCCTCACCTCATTTCCACCCTAGATTCATCAAAATTAAGTGGTGAAATTACCTTTTTTGATAGGTAAGTAAGGGGAAAGCTATCTTCATGATGTAGATCTACTTTTTTTTCTCCCTAGCTCGCTCCAACAACGTGCAAATTCACTTTTTGTGGCCTAGCTAGATCTATGTATGTTTGTGGCCTAGCTAAAAAATCGTGTGTCCTCTGGATTTACCGCACGTGAAATACCATGTGTGCATGAACAATTGCATCATTTATCGGGACGAGCACGCGGAGTCTACCATATGTCCGGTGTGCGGCGTCACCCGATACAAGAAGAGGAAGAAAGCTCCTCGAAAATCGGTGTGGTACTTTCCGATCACTCCTCGTCTGCAGCGGTATTTCGCGGACCCTAAGGTAGCAAAGCTCCCGCGTTGGGACGCGGATAGGGAGGAGAAGAAGCAGGAAGATGACGGAAATGATCCGGAGATAAATAAAAAAGACAAGATGCGGAGTCACCCTAAGGATGCGAGCCAGTGGCAAGCGTTGAACTTCGAATACCCAAAATTTGAGAAGGATCCAAGGAACATCGTGCTGGGCGCGCGCACCGATGGAGTCAATCCGTTTGGCAGCCAGAGAAGCACACATAGCACCTGGCCTGTGTTTGTGTGGATGTACAACCTTCCCCCCTGGTTGTGCATGAAGAGGAAGTACATTCACATGAGTATGCTAATTGAAGGGCCGAAACATTCAGGGAACGACATCAATCTGTATCTGGGGCTGCTGAAGGAGGAGCTAGACACGCTGTGGAAAATGCCAGCCAATACGTGGGACGCGCAGAGAAAGAATATTTCCCTATGAGAGCCGCACTGCTCACGACAGTGCACGACTATTTCGGTTACGGATATCTCACGGGGCAGGTAGTCCACGGATTTTCTAGATGCGTAAGGTGCATGGATGACACAACGTGTCGCCAGCTAGATAGAGATCCCGGGTCTTCGAAAACCGTGTTCATGGGACATCGAAGATGGCTTCACGACGATGACCTGTGGAGGAAACGCAAGGATATGTTCGATGGTGAAACCGAACCCCGAAAATGCCCGTGTACGAGGAGCGGCGAGGAAATAGACGAGCTGTTGAAAATTGGAAAGACTGCCCACTGCCGGGAAAGAAGCAAAAGGCGCCAGAGCTGGGAAAAAAGCAAAAGGCGCCAGAGCCGCTGCTGAAGGTATGGAAAACGAGGTCTATTTTCTGGGACTTACCGTACTGGAAGATCCACCGTGTGCCTCACAGCCTTGATGTCATGCATATCACGAAGAACGTGTGCGAGAGTCTGCTTGGTACCCTGCTCAACATGCCAGAGAGGACCAAAGATGGGCCGAAAGCAAGGGCAGACTTGAAATCAATGGGCATCAGGAAGGAGCTTCACGCTAATGATGATGATGATGATGATGATGATGACGATGATGATGTGGCGAAGCAGGACACAGAAAGTCGTCGCAAAGGCAAAAAGGCCAAGAAGACCGGAAATGACTACCCTCCCGCGTGCTTCACTCTAAGTCGGGAGGAGATCGAGCAGTTTTTCACCTGCCTCCTAGGAGTAAAACTTCCTTACCGTTACGCGGGGAAGATAAGTAGATACATAGACCCAGCGAAGTAGAAGTTCAGCGGGATGAAGTCTCATGACTGTCACGTGCTGATGACGCAGATACTTCCAGTTGCAATCCGTGGGATCATGGACGCGCACGTCTGTGAAATGCTATTTGGCCTATGCAACTTTTTCGACGTCATCTCTCGGAAGTCGATTGGCGTGAGGCAACTCAGAAGGCTACAGGAAGAGATCGTGGTGATACCATGCAAGCTTGAGATGTACTTCCCGCCCGCATTCTTCGACGTTATGGTGCATCTGCTGGTCCATATCATGGAGGATATCATCCAACTCGGGCCGACGTTCCTACACAGCATGATGCCGTTTGAAAGGATGAATGGTGTCATCAAAGGATACGTTCGCAACATGTCACGTCCAGAGGGAAGTATAGTCAGGGGCTTTCTGACTGAAGAGTGCATCTCCTACTGCACAAATTATCTAGGCATCGAGAACCCCGTTGGTCGTCCCGTCAACAAGCACCTAGGCAGGCTCGCTGGATGGGGTCACCATGAGGGTCGCCGCGAAATGCATGTCGACTTCGAGGGTCGACTCGCCGACTTTGAAAGAGCAAACCTAGTCACGCTACAACACATAGAAGTGGTCGATCCTTGGGTGGTAGAGCACAAAACCTTTATTGAGAAGACGTACAATGACCGAGGCCAACAGAGGACGGACGGAGATATACTCAAAGAGCACAACTCATGTTTCACGCGTTGGTTCAAGCAGAACCTTCTGTCGTACCCTTTACATGAAGATTCTTCCCTGGAAGAACAACTCATATTCGCCTTGTCACAGGGCACGGAGCACAACCTGATGACCTGTGAGGCATACGATATCAACGGCTACACATTCTACACCGAGGACAAGGACATGAAGAGCGATGGTTATCAGAACTCCGGGGTAACGATGGAATCCTACACCAGTAAGGACAAGGACAGATACTACGGAAGGATCAAGGAGATCTGGGAGCTGAGCTATGCTGGAGAGAAGGTGCCGATGTTCCATGTCAGATGGGCCAAGAGCATCCTAAAAGAAGACCGATATTTCACCACCATGGTTATACCCGAAGCCAAATCCAAGACCGCGGGTGCAAACGTCACCGCGAAAAATGAGCCATGGGTATTGGCTTCCCAAGTGGACCAATGCTTCTTCATTACAGACCCGCCAAAGCCCAGTCGTGTTGTCGTGAGGAGAGGCAAAAGGAAGATCATCGGAATGGATGGAGTAGCCAATGAGCAAGACTTCGACAAGTACGGAGACCAGAAGATCGAACATGGCGACGACGATGAAGTAGCAGCACACACCACAAGAAGAAGCAGGACCACCCTACCTAAAGGACGTCCGTTCCACAGAAGAACTCCATTTGCGAAAAAGAAGGGCAAGAAGATTGTGAACAGATAGCTAGCTAAGATCGATTGTATTTAAATCGTAGTCTTCATTTCTCGATTGTATTTCATGGGCGCTTTTTGATATCATGAATATTTTTAAATTTCATGGGCACTTTTTGAATTCATGAGGACACTTGATCTCGATCCCCCTCCATCTCGATCTCGATCCCACCCGCACCCTCCCCTGCTAGCTCGACCGCCGCCGACGACCCACCGCAACCCTCCCCCGCTCCACCGCCACCGCCGAGCACCCGGCCCCCCGCACCCTCCCCCGCTCCACCGCCGCCAACGGGCACCCACCGCACCCTCCCCCGCTCCACCGCCGCCGCCGATGATATTTGCAAGTAACAAATTTGAACATATTTTTTAAAAAAAAAAATTCTGTTATTATAAAAAAATATTACTGTTATGATTTAAACAAGTTTGAACATATTTAAACACAAATAAATATCAAACAGGATTTAAAATGCATAAAAAAATATTGGGGAGCCTGGGAATCAAACCCAGGACCTCCTGGTCTGGGTGCTACGCACTGACCAGTCGGGCTAGTGGGCAGGTTCTATTGTATATAGGGTTAGGTGGTATATAACCTGACAAGTCGGGCTAAATTACTTATGGCGCACCCCTTGGTGGTGCGCCATTGCTATGGATGTACTTATGGAGCACCCCTGGGCGGTGCGCCATTGCTAAGCCTTCCCCCACACTAAATTAAAATCCCCAATCCCCTCACATTTCTCTCTAATCCCTCCCCTGCCTCATCTCCCCCCACATCGACCGTGCTTGCCGTGCTCGCCGTCCCCGGCCGTGCTCGCTTCCCCTGCCGCACCCGACCACCTCCCTCACCATCCCCCCTCCGCCCGCGCCCACGCCCTCACCGTCCCCCTCCCCCCGCGGCCCCGCCTGCGTCAACCTCCCTCCCGAGCGCGACAACTAGGGTTCCTAGCCGCCGCCACCACTGTCGGACCGCCGCCGCGGCGCGCCCAGCCGGCCAAACCCGACGCTGCCCAGCTGCCCCTGCCGTCCTCCACCACCGGGGGCCCTCCTCCCCCTTTTCGCCACTCCACCAGCAACACAACAGACGAGCGCGGCGGCGGCGTCCAGCGGAGGTCGGCGGCGGCGGCGGCAGCTCAGGTGAGCTCCCTCCCGCCCCCTCCTCCTCCTCCTCCTCCCTCACCCCGGCGCCCCCATCCCCCTCTCTTCCCTGCACCGTCGCCGTTGCCCGGCACAAGCCCTCATCCTCTCCCATCTCAGGCGTCCCAACCCCCTCCGGCGCGCCCCCAACACTCCCCCCTCCCATGTGCTTCCCAGCAACCCCCTCCCCGACGCGACCGCTGCAGCCGCCCACGCCCTGCATCTCCAGCTCTATGTGTGTCCTGCCTACACGCTGCCTGTTTGTGATTTGTTCTAGCATTTTGGTTAACAGTAAAATTTAGTGTAAAATTTTAATTGACAGTAAAATTCAGTGTGATTTTGGTTAACTGAATTAAATGTAAATTCAGTTAACTCATAAAATTAAGTGAAACATTTGGTCTGATTGAAATGCAGCAAGTTTTTTGGGGGTCCTAATCAGTTTTCTTACAAAAACTTGCTTAAATAGCAGCAAGTTTGAATACAGTGTATGTTCTGTAGCTTGGTTAGAAAGATCACTGAATACAGTGTATGTTCTGTAGTTTGAATTGTGTAATGTTCAGGGTTGTGTAATATTCAAACTTGACTAGTTCTAACCCCATACAGAAACCCTAAATCCCCAATCCCTTCTACTCACCACGTATGCTCATTTATTTTTCCTTTTGATGAACAGCAGGTTACTGGATTGGTCAGCGGATCTGAAGGTCAGTGGATTCCAAGCAGCCATATCAAAGGTAACTGAAGAAAACACCATTGCTCTGTTATGATTGTGATGGCCTGAATGATGGTGTATAGATGTTCTTTTGATTTTTGTGATGGTCAGATTTGTTACATCAGATCAACTAGGTATGATTTGTTACATGGTTGTAGACATGTTCTGTTGATACTTGTGATGGTCTGATAGTTGTAGACATGTTCTTTCGCCATACCCCAAACACCATGAATTGGTAAGCTACTGGTTACTTCCATACCACAAACAAGTACTTGGAGTTCTAGCTTCCATGCACTAGCCTATCAATGGCGAAAGAGAAAAAACACTGACTAAGAATATCAACATTTGTGTCCATGCTTCGATGCACAAAAAACATTTGTGTCTATCTTCCATGCACTAGCCTATCAAAGCTCTTTTTACCAGCTGTAAGGCAGTGTGCAATGCAAGACCTGCATTAGTTAGTGGATGAGGCCACAAGACCAGCTTTAGGGTTTAGGGCGCTAAGAGGAGAAAGAAGAGAGCTTGTACTGCTAGTACATCATCAGGAAGTTCACCAGAGATTTTCAAGTTAGAAATACTCCCAGGGGTAGATGAAGAGAGAATATCATGAAGGAACAATTTAGTTTTAATTAATGGAAAAGTTGCATTTACTTGTAGTGAAAGGAACAATTTCAGGTAATTATAAATATTCAATAGCAGCAGAGGCAAGCAGTAGCAGTAGCAGTAGATGCCAACTTTTGATATGCATGCATGCATTCTTTGCTTGTTTATATTCATTCTTGTAAACTGAACATGCTCATCTCTCTATCTATGCATCTATCTACCTGCTTAAGTATGTATGTATGCATTGTATTTTTATTTCCTTTGGAAAGTAAAGTTTATTTCCTGGCTGGCTGGCATGATGGCTCATGGATCCCTTAGCTGCAACTATAGTTGGAGCTCAATCTGATCTCATCTGAAATGAATCTATAAATACAGAGTGTAGTTAGTTACAGAGTAGCAGAAATAGTTGCTGGATGCAGTTACTTGCATGGGCCTGGCTGATGAAGAAAAACTTTATATATATTCATACTGATGTTGACTCGATAAATCATACTTATTGGACATGTTTTATGTGTTGATCCATCAATTGATCACATTGAGAAAGACCATCGTGTCTCCGACCATTTTGCAAAGGTCATGTCTCCGACCATCGTGTCGTGATGAATTTGCAGGTACCCCGAGAGGCCCTTGAGTTTGCCGGAATGTTGATTAACTTCCATTCCGGCAAATTCGGGTACTCCATATGTCCTATTTTCAGCAAAGGTCATGCTGAAATTTTCCGTGAATTTTAGCATGACTTTGCTAAAAATAGGACATATGGGGTACTTGCGACTAATGCATGGACCGGGGTATCTTAGTACTTAGTTAAGTAGGATCAAATGCCCCGCCATTCTTGCTGCATTAAACCATACATGGCAATAGAGCCAAGTGATTAGTGCCAAGTGATTAGGCCCAACCTAGGGTGCCTTGGCCTAGGCTTTTAGGGTGCCTCGGCGTCGACAAACCCTAAATGATAAAAGCTTAGCTTTTAGGATGCCTCGGTGTCGACAAACCCTAAATGATGAGACAATTATCTTGTTCGTTGACAATAACCAACTTTTTGACCAAACTGTTTTCCTATTTAGAGCGAAACATGGCCAACAACGATGAGGCCGGCGGTTCGGGCGGCAAGCAATTCTGGGAGCTGTCCCAGGAGATGGAGGAACAACCTCACCGCTATGAGGATGCCGCGGAAGACACCGATCCTGATTACACAACCCCTAGTGGCGTCGAGGATGACACCACTGATGGTGCCGCCAAGGATGCCACCACTGATGATGGCGGCGCACACACAGATGTCAGCCAACCGAAGAAGCAAAGGAAGGACTGGTGCCCGAATGCGCTCTGCACCCTCAAGGAGGAATTCACTCAAGTGGACTCCGACGGGAATCCAACGAAGCCCAAACATATAGTCAAGGGGTACTCGCTTCAGCTCGGGTGCATTCTCCGGAGCACCATCTCGATCAACACCGAGAACCTTAGGCATAAGGACCGAGGGAATTTGCGCAACCTCCTCTTCACGAAGCTGCACGAACGATACAAGTTCCCCGCCGAATTTGAAAACACACGCCTCTCAGGGAATAAAGTGAACAGTGCCGCCCTCACGAGGATGAGCACGGCCCTGTCTACTTGGAGAAGCGCGGTGAAGAGAATGATTGATAAAGGTGATAGTTATGAGAAGATCAAGGCGAAATATCCTATGATGAGCGAAGATGACTACAAGGAGTTCAAGATAAAGTGCAAGAGCAGTGCAACCTTCGAATCAAGTCAGTGGGGGAAAGAAATGCGGGAGTTGAACTTAGGGGAACACAAACTCGGTCCCGGCGGTTACAGAGTGGCGGAGCCTATATGGGACAAGGAGGACGCGGAGCATGCCGAGCAAGGCCTACCGCCCCGCTTCGAGAAATACAGCGGTAACAAGAAGACCAGGAACTATGTCAGGGCCCGGTACAAGGAGGACCCGATAACAAAGGAGCTTACCACGGATCCGAAGACCAGGGCGCTTGAGCTTGTTCTGGTAAGGAATACACCCCCGCGTAATTAGCTTCATATGGTTGCACTCTAATTAATCCCCAATATTTCTAAATGGTTCACGTTCCTTTCACAGGACACTAAAAGCAGTAGCGCGGGGTCGTCTCAGAGCTCCCCTTTCGACACCCCTTTAAATAGGGCGTTGAACGTAATGAAAAACAAGGATAAGCTCACAAAGCCGACGTCAGCTGGTCGTGTGGCCGGCAAAGGCTTGTCCACAAAATGGGGGTCATACTATACCGCTGGTGTGCGGAAGGAGAAAAAGACCAACTCGGAAAGCCAGACGCGCGACGTTGAAGAACTCAAGGCACAAGTGGCGCGGATTCCGGAGCTTGTCTAAGAGCAAGTGGAACAACAACTGGGAACGAAGCTCAACGCCATGGTGCCTAGGTTGATTCATGGGCTGATGACGTGGATTGCGGGCGGCCAACAGGGGCCTCCCCCGGTTCCCAGCTTCACGGCCAGCAACTCGCACAGCGCGCAGGCGGCGCCATTGGTGTCTCCGGCGGTGCCATTGGTGTCTCCGGCGGCGGCGCCATTGGTGTCTCTGGCGGAGGCGGTATTCGTGTCTCCGGCGCCGGCACGGGCATTGGAGCTTAATGCACCCGGGTGTACGCCGGCCGGCACCTCGCCAGCAAACGCCCCCTCCGTCAGTTGCACGCCCACCGTTGGCGGTGCCTCGACATTAGCCGAGCTCGACGGCATCACGGTAACTAAGCCTCTCGGCCGATGACTTCATCTCCTTACCTTTGACTGGGCATCCCTGATGCCCTGTACATGTTTTCGCAGGGCACCGCCGACGTTCCTTGCACTCTTCTGCACTTCAGGGCCGCCGAGTTGGTCGATGTCGCCAAGGGCAGAATCGTTCAACCGGGAAACCCCATGTTCCACGGTAATCCGATGCCACCCACAGTGTATAGGGTTGAAGTGGTTCGGGTGCTGCCAAGCTGCGACGAGCTGTTACCTCCGATTCGACCCGCTGTGGCCGATGAAGAAGATGAAATGACCCTCAGCGCCTGCGTAAACTGGCCCCTGCTTTGGCCAAAGAGCCAGATTCGTTTGGGGGCACGGGACACCACCCCACAGACAAGACCGCTAGTCGTGCCGGCGCCAAGCCATGGCAAGAACGCCGCAATGCTACCGGACCTGCCGGACATCCCTATGGCACAGGATCCGGACAGCCCTATGGCACAGGATCCGGACGGCGACGACAACGACAACGGTACATTTACCAAAGTTGATAAGTACTTTGGCGAACATGGGTACACTGACGAGTTCTGTGGGCCTCTTTCTCAAGAACCCAACCAAGACGACCGCGATCTAGCTGGTACGATGGAGAAATCCAATTGCAACAGGCGTCGTCTTGCGTTTAGTTCTCAGGACACGCCTCCAGCTCCCGCCTTCACCGAGCCTCAGATAGCTGAGGTGCGAAATATTATCAGCCCCAACACGGTCAAGAAGGCGGTCTGTGAGCAGAACTCGGTCCCATTACAGGAGATCAAGAAGAAGGGACGGAAGCGAAAGACTAACAAGGGCGCCGGTGCGAGCCAGCCGGCACCGAGTTCGATCCGTGCTCAGGACGGGCCACCTTCACCTAAGGATATCTCGAGGAGGGTGCATGTGGCGGGTAGGGCGATGCTACCGCCAAATATGCTGAATGCTGCAACCGGTGCTATGCGGAGTCTGCACGACAGTGTTCTTTCTTTGGAGAAGCGGCGTCTCAGAGAAAATGATGTGGCATACCCGGTTTTCGTGGCCAAGGTGCCACAGGGCAAGGGCTTTGTGGATGGCGACATCGGGGGTACGATCGTCCTGCGGTTTGATGACATCTTTGCTATGTTTAACCTTCATCTGCTGCACTACACCTTCGTTCGGCTATTTTCCTGAGTATGGAGATGCGGATCATTAGAGACAAGACCCCGGACATCGTGATAGTCGACCCCTTCTACATGCGTGCCAAGCACTTGAGCAGCGCTGGGGACCGCCAAGTTGCGAGTTCACACCTCGAAGGCGTCATTCTGGCAAACCCAGATAAGGATAATTTCCTTGTGGCTTGCTTTCCCGAGTAAGTCATCCCTTAACCGCCCCGTAACATATGATTTCTTAGATTTCGATCGTTCTTTTTTTTCTAACATTCCGTGTTCTGTGCAGTGACATACATTGCACACTCATCCTCTTAAGCCCGAAATATTCCATGGCCACGTATTTCGACCCGAACCGTAACTCCAAGATAGACTACACAAATGTCAAGAAAGTTCTTGATGATGTTCTCCCTGGCTACGCCAAATCTGGAGGCACCTTCACCAGGGTAGTTCGTAAGTACGGCAAGCACACCTTCTCACACAATACGAATTTCTGCTGCGTCAAGTAGCCGCCTGGCGGTCAGAAGGATGCCTACTACGCCCTCCATCACATGCAGGCGATCGTAAGGGACCATCATCAACTTCTGCTACCAGATAGTCTCAAAGATTGGGCTGCAAGGTTGTCGGCAATCCAGGACGCGGACCTCAGACAAGAATTCTTTCGCATCCTGTCGGAGTTTGCGGACATCATCCATCAAGATGTCCTTCATACCTCGGGGCAGTTCTACCTCAGATATCAACTGTCCAACAATGAGATAGATGGAACGCTACAAATGCAGGGTGATGACGACCGCGATTTCATGACCATCACGACAGACGACGGCTTCATCCACGCTCCTGCCCGATGAGTTGAGTCGAAAGAAGTGACGTGTAGTTCTAAAACAATGATTGGCTTATGTTGTAATTAAACTTTAATGAATTCGTATGTCTCTTTGGTTTGGACAGTCATTCAACTTAGATGTAATCGATGCTATTTATTAGTAGGATCATGAATCGTGCAATTAATGTCTTGCTTTTCTCTTCCGATCGTTTTGTTGCATACTTACATATTGCTTATGTATTGTCTGTTGTCTGTTGTTTGGCTTGTGCATAGAGATGTCTATGTATGTCGTGTACAAGGGTAAGGTTCCCGGAGTCTACGACGACTGGGAGGAGTGTCGGAGACAGGTTCACCGTTTCAGCGGTAACAGTTACAAAGGGTACACCACTAGGGCGGAGGCCGAATCTAGATACGCCCGCTATCTAGCGGGAGAGAGGAGGGAGAGTTGGAGGAACCGGATGAAGACCAGTTTGATCGCGATGATTTGCCTCATACGCTTCATCTTTTTAGTGTCTTTCGTGAGAATGATGGAAAGGAAAATTGTGCTCAAGTGCTAGAAGAAGAAGTCTATAAAATATTTGGTACTAAATCTTTGAATGATGAGCATGATTGTAATGTTGTTAGTATGAATTCATTGAATATCCATGATGCTAATGATATGCGAAGCCACAAGCTTGGGGAAGCTATGTTTGATGAATATGATATTTTTTGTCCCCCAAGTTTAGATGAGCAGAGTTATTATGATGAAAGCATGCCTCCTATTTATGATGATTATACTGATGAAAGTGGGTTTGCAAGAGTGTCAACTTTAGGAAGTAATGATCCCACTATTTAGGAGGATGTTGACTATTATTTTGATAATTATGAAAGTGGATTTGGATAGGTCATGACTTTATTTAGTGATGAATCCACTATTTTGGAAGAGGTTCCAATTGATTATGAGAACAAAGTTGCAATCTTTGAGGATTATTGTGATGACTTGCATGCTATTAAGAATAATGATAACCATGAAAATTTTGATCATGATTTTAGTTTTCAATTGGATTATGCTTCACATGATAGTTATTTTGTTGAGTTTGCTCCCACTACTATTTATGAGAATAAATTTGCTTATGTGGAGAGTAGTAATTTTTCTTGCAAGTAGATCATGAAAAGAATGCTTTAGGTGCTGGTTATATTGTTGAATTCATTCATGATGCTACTAAAAATTATTATTAGGGAGGAACATGTGCTTGTAGGAATTGCAATAATGTCAAGTTTCCTCTCTGTGTGCTTCAAGTTTTGAACTTATGCTTGTTTTGCCTTCCTATGCTAGTTGATTGTTGTTCCTATAAGTTATTTGCTCACAAAATCCCTATGCATAGGAAGTGGGTTAGACTTAAATGTGCTAGTCATATGCTTCATGATGCTCCCATTATGTTTCAATTCTTATCTTTTATGTGAGCATCATTGTCATCATCATGCCTAGCTAGAAAGGCATTAAAGAAAAGCGCTTGTTGGGAGACAACCCAATATTTATCCTTACTGTTTTTGTGTGTACAAATTATTATGCTACTGTATTAATCATGTTTTATAGCTTTTGTTTCAATAAAGTGCCAAGTAAGACCTTTAGGATAGCTTACGGTGATAGTTGTGTTGATCCTGCTGAAATTCAGAAACTTTTGCACCCAGTAAATTAGTTTTGATAATTCACAGAAACGAGATTATGATCTGATTCTTTTTGCTATAGATTTTTACACAAATTTCTTAGGACGTCCTAATTTGGTAGGATTTTTGGAGTTCCATTAGTATACGGTTGATACAGATTACTACAGACTGTTCTGTTTTTGACAGATTCTGTTTTCTATGTGTTGTTTGCTTATTTTGATGAATCTATGAGTACTATCGGAGGGTATGAACTATAGAGAAGTTGGAATACAGTAGATATTACACCAATATGAATTTGGAACGAGTTCACAACGGTACCTAAGTGGTGGTTTTATTTTCTTATACTAACAGAGCTTATGAGTTTTCTGTTGAGTTTTGTGTTGTGAAGTTTTCAAGTTTTGTGTAAAGATTCGATGGACTATGGAATAAGGAGTGGCAAGAGCCTAAGCTTGGGGATGCCCAAGGCACCCCAAGGTAATATTCAAGGACAACCAAAATCCTAAGCTTGGGGATGCCCCGGATGGCATCCCCTCTTTCGTCTTCGTTCATCGGTAACTTTACTTTGAGCTATATTTTTATTCACCACATGATATGTGTTTTTCTTGGAGCGTCATTTTATTTTGTTACTATTTGCTTTATGTTATCTATAATAATGTTTTGCATCTTTATTTTCAATAAAAATGTCAAGGATAGCCTTTACCATGCTTATTTTGCTAGTATACATGTTGCTGTTTGAAAACATAAACTTTACTGCTGTTCTAAAAATTCCCTAGAAAAGTCAGAGAATGATATAATGTTGAAAATTTCTCAATATTGAGCTCTGATAAATCTTCTACAGCTTAGTATTTTTCTCATAATTTTTGGAGGTAGGGAAGTATGATGAATCTTGCATTCTTTATAGAATATACTGTTTTGGCAGATTGCAGTTATGTTTGCATTGTTTGCATATGTTTGCTTGTTTAATGATTATGTTTGAGGATAGGAGTATTAAATATGCAGAGGCATTTAGTATGAATTGATGAATGATAATTTTAGTGATTTGTTACAGTAGAAAATGATAAGGTTTTGCATTGGTTTATACTAACTTATCTCAGGAGTTCTTGTTGAGTTATATGTGGATGAAGTTTTTGAGAAATTGAGAAACCATGATATGAGACGAATTATGGAGACACAAAAGTTCAAGCTTGGGGATGACCAAGGCACCCGAAGATAATATTTCAAGAAGTCTCAAGCATCTAAGCTTGGGGATGCCCCGTTAGGCATCCCACCTTTCTTCTTCAACAACTATCGGTTAGTATCGGTTGAGCCTAAGTTTTTACTTCTTCACATGAGTTGTGTTATCCTTGCAATGTCATTTTATTTTGTTTTGTTTCCTGTTTGAATAAAATACCAAGATCTGAAATTCTTACATGTGAGAGAGAGAGTCTTCACATAGTTACATAATTATTTAGCTACTCATTGATCTTCACTTATATCTTTTTGGAGTAGTTTGTCATTTACTTGTGTGCTTCACTTATATCCTATGAGTAAATGGTTGAATGAGTTGAATGTCATAAATCTGAAATTATATATGTTTCATTTGCTTATCCCATGGGGAGTAATGACTTCACATCTAAGAATTAGAGGTTGTAAATTTATTCAAGGTTACCAAGCATTGTATTGGTCATTTAAACAATTCATGAAAAAATATTGAAGGAAGAGAGATTTCACATATAAATATGCTATCTTGGACATCTTTTATAATTGTGAGCACTCATTAAGTATGACATGCTAAAGAGTTGATGTTGGACAATGAAGACAATGCAATGGGTTATGTTTTCTCACATCTCAGTTAAAGTATATTGTCATGGATCATTCAAACATGTTGAGCTTGCCTTTTCCCCTCATGCTATCCAAAATTCCTTGCACCAAGTAGAGATACTACTTGCGCTTCCAAATATCCTTAAATCCAGTTTTTGCCATGAGAGTCCACCATACGTACCTATGGATTGAGTAAGATCCTTCAAGTAAGTTGTCATGTTGCAAGCAATAAAAATCGCTCTCTAAATATGTATGACTTATTAGTGCGGAGAAAGTAAGCTTTATACGATTGTGTGATATGGAAGTAATAAAAGCGACGGACTGCATAATAAAGGTTCATATCACAAGTGGCAATACAAAGTGACGTTCTTTTGCATTAAGATTGTGTGCATCCAACCCTAAAAGCACATGACAACCTCTGCTTCCCTCTGCGAAGGGCTTATCTTTTACCTTATGTCTTTTACTTTATGCAAGAGTTAAGGTGATCTTCACCTTTCCCTTTTTCATTTTATCCTTTGGCAAGCACCTCGTGTTGGAAAGATCCTGATATATATATATCCAATTGTATGTAAGTTAGTATGAACTATTATTGTTGACATCACCCAAAGGTGAATACGTTGAGAGGCGTAATTATAAGCCTCTATCTTTCTCAGTGTCCGATTAAAACTCCATAACCATAAGTATTGCGTGAGTGTTAGCAATTGTAGAAGACTATATGATAGTTGAGTATGTGGACTTTGTTAAATCAAAGCTCTAACATAGACCCTTCCTAAAAATAAGATGAATTGTAATTGTTTGATGACTGAGAATGAAGTTTGCTAGTTTTCAAGAAAGTTTATGGTCTATGCTTAAACATGTGAATAGCTTGTTACTTGATCTTGAGAAGTTTTATGAGATGAACTACTGTTATGACATATAACCATGCTAGAAAAGGTGATTGAAATTATCATTGATCAAACTTGTGCACCTGCTAGCATTCACACTTCATAAATTCTTTATTTTATCATTTACCTACTCAAGGACGAGTATGAATTAAGCTTGGGGATGCTGATACGTCTCCCACATATCTATAATTTATGAAGCATTCATGCTATTATATTATCTATTTTGGATGTTTATGGGCTTTATTATAGACTTTTATATTATTTTTGAGACTAACCTATTAACCAGAGGCCCAGCCCATATTGCTGTTTTCTTGCCTATTTCAGTGTTTCGAAGAACAGGAATATCAAACGGAGTCCAAACGGAATGAACCTTCAGGATCGTGATTTTTGGAACGAACGTGATCCAGGCGATGTGGAGCTGAAGTCAAGGAAGCTTTGAGGAGGCCATGAGGTACGGGGCACGTCCACCCCCTTGGGCGCACCCTCCACCCTCGTGGGCCCCTCGTGGCTCCTCCGACCGATTTCTTTCGCCTATCTAAGTCCATATACCCATATAGGCGAAAGAAGTTGGTCGGAGGAGCCACGAGGGGCCCACGAGGGTGGAGAGCGTGCCCAAGGGGGTGGACGCGCCCCCCTGCCTTGTGGCCTCCTTGAAGGGTATATGGACTTATATAGGCAAAAGAAGTCAGTCGGAGAAGCCACGAGGAGCCCACGAGGGTGGAGGGCGCGCCAAAATGGGTGGACATGCCCCCCCGCCTCGTGGCCTCCTCAAAGCTTCCCTGACTTCAGCTCCACGTCTCCTGGATCGCGTTCATTCCAAAAATCACGCTCCCGAAGGTTTCATTCCGTTTGGACTCCGTTTGATATTCCTTTTCTTTGAAACACTGAAATGGGCAAGAAAACAACAATATGGGTTGGGCCTCTGGTTGATAGGTTAGTCCCAAAAATAATATAAAAGTGTATAAAAAAGCCCGTAAACATCCAAAATAGATAATATAATAGCATGAATGCTTCATAAATTATAGATACGTTGGAGACGTATCAAGGACGTTGCTGATGGTCGGTGAGCAGAGCATCGGGAGCGCGCCTACTGTGGCTGCATACTTGAGCTCATCCGTAGAGTCAAAGGTGATGGAGTACTTGGACCACTTGAGGGGATGCGGCGCCTCAAGCTTGGGGAGGGCCGTGTTCACCTCATGAGCGAACTGCTTGAAGACGCGATGGGAGGCGCGGAACTGAGCACCACCCAGGATGCAGGCGATGGCACGAGGCTCTTGGAAGCCCCCGGCCCCATCATCATGGCGGTGGCAGCGGAGGGAGGCCGGTGTTGCCCTGAGGGTGGTTCTCTCGAGGATGGTCCCGCCACTGGCCATCGTGAGGCTGGCCCTGCCAACGGTCCTCACAAGGCTGATCGCACTAGTCCAGATGGGGGTCATGGCTGTCCCAGCGATCACCACCGCGGCCTTCTCCGCAGCAGTATCCACAGTCATTGCGCTCAGGGCAGTAGCCAAGGCGTCCGCCCTGAATGGCCTTGAGTTCTTGGCAGTCATTGGTGTTGTGGCAGTGCACATTGTGGAAGATGTAGAATGGGTGGGATCGCAGCCGCCCTTCATCTCGGGCTCGGCCACGAGCACCGCCGAGCCCTTGCACTTCACGCCCTTTGCCTTGTCCTTCTTGTCTTCAGGGTCCATCTCTGGGAGCTCAAGGAGTAAGAGGCAGCCTTCCTCCGCCCTCATGCACCTGGTTGCCATATTGAACTATTGGGAAACATACAGTGCAATTTCAAAAAAAATCCTACGCTCACGCAAGATCTATCTAGGAGATGCATAGCTACGAGAGGGGGAGAGTGTGTCCCTCGTAGACCGAAAGCAGAAGCGTTTGTTAATGCAGTTGATGTAGTCGAACTTCCTCCCGTTCTGACCGGTCAAGTACCGAATGTAAGGCACTCTGAGTTCTACACACATTCAACTCGATGACGTCCCTCGAACTCTTGATATAGCAAAGTTTCAAGGGAGAGTTGCATCAGCACGATGGCATGGTGACAGTGATGGTGAAGTGATCCACGCAGGTCTTCGCCTAAGGACTACGTGAATATGACCGGAGGCTTAAACTGTGGAGGGGGGCCCCGCACACGGCTAGGAATCAATATTGTGTGTTCTAGCGGTGCTCCCATATATATAGGTGGGAGAGGGAGAGGGGTAGCAAGGGGCACCCCAAGTAGGAGTAATCATATTTGGGTGCTTCCCACAAGTCGGCCTCACCCCTTCCATACGTGTCGGGGGGGAAGGAAAGAGAGGGGGGAGAGAAGGAAAGGGGAGGCCGAATCCTCCCCTTTCCTTCTCCCTTCCCTCCTTCCTTGTCCTCCTATTTCATCTTATACAGGGGCGCACCAGCCCACCAGGGCAGGTCTGTCCCTCTCTTGGCCCATAAGGCCCATATCTTTGTCAGGGGTGCCCGGAAACCCTTTCCGGTGATCCGATACATACCTGGTACCCCCGAAACACTTCCGATGTCCGAATACTATCGTACTATATATGAATCTTTACCTCTCAGCCATTTCAAGACTCCTCATCATGTATGTAATCTCATCCGGGAGTCCGAACAACATTCGGTCACCAAATCACATAAATCATATAATACAAAATCGTCATCGAACGTTTAGCGTGCGGACCCTACGGGTTCGAGAGCTATGTAGGCAAGACCGAGGCACCTCTCCAGTCAATAACCAATAGCGGAACCTAAAGGCTCATATTGGCTCCCACATATTCTACGAAGATCTCTATTGGTTGAACCGTTATGACAACATACTGTCGGTGTCGAAACTAGCGAATCTCGGGTAGGCGGTCCCGAACTGTGCGTCTAAGGCTAGTGGTAATAGGAGGCGGGGGACACAATGTTTACCCAAGTTCGGGCCCTCTCTATGGAGGTAATACCCTACTTCCTGCTTGATTGATCTTGATGAATATGAGTATTACAAGAGCTGATCTACCACGAGATCGTAATGGCTAAACCCTAGAAGTCTAGCCAATGAGATTATGATTGTTGTCCTACGGACTAAACCCTCTGGTTTATATAGACACCGTAGGGGGCTAGGGTTACACAAAGTCGGTTACAGAGAAAGGAATATACATATCTGAATCGCCAAGTTTGCCTTCCATGCAAAGGAGAGTCCCACCCAGACACGGGACAAAGTCTTCTATCTTGTATCTTCATAGCCCAACAGTCTGGCACACATACATAGTCCGGCTGTCCAAGGACCCCTTAATGCAGGACTCCCTCAGTAGCCCCTGAACCAGGCTTCAATGACGATGAGTCCAGCGTGCAGATGGTCTTCGGCATTGCAAGGCGGGTTCCTTCTCTGAATACTTCAAAGTACGTGACTTAAAGAGCAGTGTCTGGCTTTCCATTTAATGTCGCACTCATCGGCTACTGCACCTTCATGGTTTAGCTTCCACGTGTCGAGCGAATGCAAGAGGTCGGGGCATTTTCGCACTTACCACCCTGACCATGTGAGAAAATTGTCTATTCAAAGAGACGGGGATCTTCAGATCTAATCCACGCCATCTCCCCCAAACGAGGAATCCTCAGAGCTTTCCCGCAGAAACCACCCCAACATGGCTAGCGCTCCCAGCTCTTCCTCCCGCCCTCACAGACCCAAACAGGGTGACTAGGAAAAGTGTTCCCTATCCCACAGCCAACTGGTGAAGCTGCAGACCCAGGGATTCCTTCCCCCCGTAGATCTAGTCCCTGTTAGAGCCGGATTGGCTTCCTTCGATGGTGGGGAGTAGGCGGAGAAGTTCCCCAACCCATCTAGGGGAACGAGTATGCTTACTTCCCTATTTGCTGAGAGGTGTCGGATTTCCAATCCATCCGTTCCTTCGAGGGCTACTGGAGCACTATGGCCTCCAGCTGCACAATTTTACCCCTGCCTCTATCCTGCACATCGCGGGTTACGTTGCTCTTTGCGAACTATTTCTAGGTTGTGTGGCCCATTTCGAGTTATGGAAGAAGTTTTTTTGCCTCGTACCTCGTAATCAAGAGGGATTAATATTCCAAGTGGGCAGAGCCGAGATATGGCGCATCGCCTGGACTGGATACCTATCCAGCACGCCGAGGAAGGCATCCGAAGAATGGCCTTCCGAATGGTTCTATGTCGAGGACGTCTCCCTTCCTGACCCAATCCACAGGGGTCTTCCTGAATTTTCAAGTGCTCCATTGAAGAAGCGCCTCAGCTGGCGTCCCCGAAGCCTCAGGGAGGAAGATAGCATGGAAGTCCACCAATTGATGAGCAAGATAAAGACGCTCGCTCAGTCCGGATTGTCAATAGCCGAGGTTATGGCGATATCCATAATACGAGGGGTTCAGCCGCTCCAATACCGAGGGCATCCCATGTGGCACTTCAATGGAGAAGATGATGCCACCTGCTACGGTTGGAAGGGTTCGGACACTTCCGCTGCTTTGGCAAAAATACTATCCGGATTATACAAAGGGGAGGAAGAGGAGTTCGTCCGCATTAAGCCCAGGGATGGATTTTCCATGTACAACCCTCCCAGCTTGGGTGAGTTTCCTTCCCACTACTCTACTCCATTAACTCCCTGAGTCTTTTTTCATAAATATTAATCCGTCCATCTATAACAGGAATGGCGGAAAATCACCAGGGACATCCACAGCCCCGTGCCACAGCCATAGGAACACAACCGGGCCCTTGACCGCGGATTCGAAGAGGATCCCAATATATTCGTGGAGCTCGGGGAAGGGGTGTTTTACCAGGCGAGTTGTGATGGCACAGAAGTGGCCATCATTGCTGACTATCCTGGCCATCTCCCTGCTCGCATGTAAGTAACCAAGAGACTTTGTCCTTTGAGAGAATTTCCTCTTTCCGCCTTACCCACCGCACTATGTTATGCTCTAAAGGGGAGGCGATCGGCGCGCCACGCTACCGAGGTGACGCACAAGAAGAGGAAGGCAAATAGAGATATGGCCGAGCCTTCATTGAAGAGGTATGGTTTTATGTATGGTCCATGGTTGTCATCTTAAAGTATGACACAATATGTTGTGTCTTATCAGGAAAAACATTCGCCGGACTATGTCAGGGGATCCTTCCGGTCATGCCTCTACTAGCCAGATTCCGGACCCTGTCTCGAGAACTAAGGCTAAAACAGAAGTGACACCGGATTGTCCTTCTGCAGAGGATTCGGATAAAGTATCCGCAACAAACTCCCAAGTGGAAAGCGCCATGAATCATCGACGTCGGCAGGCCGCTCTTCGCTACCCTGGTTTTTCAGAAGAGGCTTTCAATGCCTTCAACTTGAGTGATGCATACATCAGGGCTGCTCGAGATGGGCTTTCTAGAGCCACAGATCAGTATTTGAAAGATATGCAGGTAAGTTCATACTTGCACAACTCTGATAATTATGTACAAGTAGCCCCCGAGACTTGAAGCAGTTTAAGAAACTGATTTAAGGATCATTGTATACCCAGGTGCTCAAAGAGAAGAACAACTTGTTGTCTCAAGAGCTGGAGAAGTGTCAAGCCCAGCTAACTGCTGCCACCATCAAACTAGAGAAATCCAAGAAGGCAGCGTCTGGTAATGTTTCCCTCTAGGTGCAAACATGATCATATACCAGGAGTATTAATATAGGTGCAAATCTTATGGCAGAGTCATCAGATCGTCTGGAAGAGGCACTGGAAGTCGCACGAGCGGGAGGGCTTTGATTTTTTTGTTATTGGATCAGGCGACCTATGAGGGTGCACCCTTTTTGTTTGGATGAGGGGTTTAGTGGAAACCGGTGGCTCCCAAGAGGTTGCCTGAGTTTTCCAGGAGCTTTCCATTGCGTAGTACTTCTGTACTATGGTTGCCAAGTCAGCGAAGTGTGATACGTGACGGCGGTTGATTGCATTGAGGATTCCCTCGTTCGTGCAATTTTTGCAGAATAATGAGAATGCGTCTTCATCGCGGCAGTCTTTGATCCTGTCCTTCACAAGGCGGAATCTGGCCCAAAAATGATGGACCGTTTCGTGGGACTGTTGTCTGATGTGGATAAGATCGCTTGTATCTGGGTGGGTGGGTGGCTTTAAATCCGAACACTGACCCAATCTGGGATCCAGAGCTTGAGAAACTTCCGAACTTAACAGTTCAGGCTCCGAAATATCAACCGATTTTAGGCCCACAAACCGACTCTAGGTTTGGCGTATGGGGCGTGTCTTCCCGCGGGCAGGTGTCCGGCTCTGTGAGCTTGGAAATTCGAACATAGTTCGTCCTCAATACAGGGGATGAGTCATTGCATTGCTCCTCCACTACCGCTATCTAATGGGTGATCGGCGGAGATTCAATTTCTCTCTAATCGGGTTTAAGCCTGATCTGATCGTAGTTCATAGCGACTCCCAAGGCGGCGATGTGATCCAGGAGCTCATTTAAAGATGACAACTCCATCGGATCCATCTATTTGGAGTATTCTGAGCTGACGCGGAGGCGATTTTTGATGACCCGAGAAGTCATCGTCGGCCCGGCGGCTGAATGGGCGGTCATAGTGAAGCCGCCCAGCCGAAGAGTTTTGCCAGAGGCCAGGGCTCCCCCGGAGGTGATGTTGTCCTTGATAGCAAAGCGAGCCATGAAGCCTATCTTCGACGTCACAGCGGAGCTCTCAATGAAAGCACCAATGTCGGTGCCGAAACCGGCGGATCTCGGGTAGGGGGTCCCGAACTGTGCGTCTAAGGCTAATGGTAACAGGAGGCGGGGGACACAATGTTTACCCAGGTTCGGGCCCTCTCTATGGAGGTAATACCCTACTTCCTGTTTGATTGATCTTGATGAATAAGAGTATTACAAGACTTGATCTACCACGAGATCGTAATGGCTAAACCCTAGAAGTCTAGAAAATGATATTATGATTGTTGTCCTACAGACTAAACCCTCCAGTTTATATAGACACCGGAGGGGGTTAGGGTTACACAAAGTCGGTTACACAGAAAGGAATCTACATATCCAAATCGCCAAGCTTTCCTTCCACGCAAGGGAGAGTCCCACCCGGACATGGGACGAAGTCTTCTATCTTGTATCTTCATAGCCCAACAGTCTGGCACACGTACATAGTCCAGCTGTCCGAGGACCCCTTAATCCAGGACTCCCTCACATACGTTATTCCCTTTGTCTTCGGTATGTTACTTGCCCGAGATTCGATCGTCGGTATCTTCATACCTAGTTCAATCTTGTTACCGGCAAGTATCTTTACTCATTCCGTAATGCAGCATCCTGCAACTAACTAATTAGTCACATTGCTTGCAAGGCTTCTTATGATGTGCATTACGGAGAGGGCCCATAGATACCTCTTCGATACTCGAAGTTAAAAATCCTAATCTCGATCTATGCCAACCCAACAGACACCTTCAGAGATACCAATAGAGAATCTTTATAATCACCCAGTTATGTTGTGACGTTTGATAGCACACACGGCATTCCTCCAGTATCCGGGAGTTGCATAATCGCATAATCGGAGGAATATGTATTTGACATGAAGAAAGCAGTAGTAATAAAACTGAACGATCATGATGCTAAGCTATCGGATGGGTCTTGTCCATCACATCATTTTCCTAATGATGTGATCCCATTCATCAAATGACAACACATATCTATGGTTAGGAAACTTAACCATCTTTGATTAACGAGCTAGTCAAGTAGAGGCATACTAGGGACACGGTATTTTGTCTATGTATCCACACATGTATCAAGTTTCCGGTTAATACAATTCTATCATGAATAATAGACATTTACCATGATATAAGGAAATATAAAATAACAACTTTATTATTGCCTCTAGGGCATATTTCCTTCATGAACATCTCCAGAGCCGAGCACAGATCCTCATGTATGGCGACCTCCTCCTTCATTTTGACATCCCGGACGCCATCAGTGAATGCCGAGATGATGGCTTTGTCCGACACCTTGGGGATCTTCAGGCTAACGTTGGTGAAGCATTGTATGTATTTGTGCAAGGTCTCCCCTAGTTGCTGCTTGATGCGCTGCAAGTCGCCCACGGCAGGGGCGCGGTCACGGGTGCCTTGAGAGTTGGCGATGAAGCATTCACGTAGCTCATCTCAGGAGGAGATTGACACCACCGGGAGGTTCAGGAGCCACGAGCATGCATCGTCCTTGAGAGCCATGGGAAACCAGTTTGCCATGACCTTTTCGTTGTTGTTCGCCGCCTCGATGCTCAACTCGTAGAGCTGGAGGAACTCGGCTGGGTCAAGTGTGCCGTCGTAGCATGAAGGCAGATCCGGCTTGAACTTGCCGGGCCAGACGACGCGGCGCAGCTCCGGAGGGAACTCTCGGCAGCTTGCCACGCTCACGAGGGCCTGCCGTGGAGGGGGAGCCTGGTCTTGATGCCCACGTGCAGCCACCTCAGGTGGCATACGGTCTTGGTGCGGAGGTGCTGGGAGCGCACATGCCTCCCCTTGGAGCTGCTGCACCACCTGGCAGCTTGCTTTGTCGTGCGTTGGTGCCCTGTGTGGCAGGTTGCGCTGCGGTGCCTCACGCCATGGCTCTGTAACGATGTCGCGCAGGAGACGAGAGGGAGACGCACCATGGGCCACGTTGTCGGTGTCAAAACCGGCGGATCTCGGGTAGGGGGTCCCGAACTGTGTGTCTAAGGCTAATGGTAACAGGAGGCGGGGGACACGATGTTTACCCAGGTTAGGGCCCTCTCTATGGAGGTAATACCCTACTTCCTGCTTGATTGATCTTGATGATATGAGTATTACAAGAGTTGATCTACCACGAGATTGTAGAGGCTAAATCCTAGAGGCTAGCCTATTATTATGATTGTTGTTCTTGTCCTACAGACTAAACCCTCCGGTTTATATAGACACTGGAGGGGGCTAGGGTTACACAGAGTCAGTTACAGAGAAGGAGATCTACATATCCGAATCACCAAGCTTGCCTTCCATGTAGAGGAGAGTCCCATCCGGACACGGCACGAAGTCTTCAATCTTGTATCCTCATAGTCCAACATTCCGGCCAAAGTATATAGTCCGGCTATCCGGATACCCCCTATCTAGGACTCCCTCAGTAGCCCCTGAACCAGGCTTCAATGACGATGAGTTCGGCGCGCAGATTGTCTTCGGCATTGCAAAGCAGGTTCCTCCTCCAAATAGTCCATAGAAGATCTTGAACACGAGAATCGTGTCCGGCTCTGCAAAACGATTTCCACATACCACCGTAGAGAGAATAGTGCTTAACAAATCAGATCTGCTAACAATTTTTCATAGCGTGACATCACGCCATGGCCCGATCATCATTCGAACTATTTTTCACAACCAGCCACTACACATATCGTGAGGCGGTTTTATTGGCACGTCTTGTTAAAGCAGAGATCGTGTCCCCTCATTGCGGGATTCTCATCAATACAGGCGTGGGTAACCCAACCGCGCCATCAACCGTGGCGCTTGGGGAATAAGCGATTTTAATGGGGGAGAAGGGAGGCACATAGTTCCTATTGCCCTTATAAAGCGATAAGGATTCCCCCTTTTCACCCACGCCTTCTTCCTCCATTGCTCATCCATTCTCACATTCTTGAGCTCCAGTGCCCAAGTTCTTACCTTCTCCGTCAAGCCATTTCAATCATGTCCAGAGCGGGAGGCAAGTGGATGGCCTCCTCTGTTACGGAGGAGGATATTACGAAGCTTAGGGAGGCCGGATACTTAGCCACAGACATCGTGCACCAGCTCTCGGACGAAGGGAAGATCATCCACACACCAGAACCCCACGAGAGGGTTGTATTTCTCCCCCACTTCGTCCTTGGATTGGGGTTTCCCCTCCACCCGTTTGTCCGCAGGCTTATGTTCTACTACAGGCTAGATTTTCATGATCTGGCCCCAAATTTCGTCCTCAACATCTCGGCGTTTATCATCGTGTGCGAGGCCTTCCTCCGCATCCCGCCCCACTTTGGCCTGTGGCTATAGATCTTCAACTTGAAGCCGAAGATAGTGGGGGGTGAGCAAGCGGAGTTCGGAGGCGCCATGGTGGGCAAGATGCCCAACGTTACCTGGCTCGAGGGCTCCTTCATGGAGACCGTGAAGGGGTGGCAGTCGGGGTGGTTCTACATCACCGAGCCGCGCGACGCCAACTGGGCGGCGGCCCCCGAATTTCGATCTGGCATCCCCATGCGGCTCACCTCCTGGGAAAAGAAGGACCTGGCCTGGGGCGTCGCTACGGAGCTGACCGGACTCCAGAAATGTATTAACAATATGATAGACAAGAAGATCAAGCTTGTCAACATGGTCCAGGTCATGCTCCTCCATCGGATCCTCTCGTGTCAAAGACGGGCTTTCAATATGTGGGAGTTTGATTCGGCCAAACACCAGATGCTGTAGGAGCTCTTCGATACGATGCATAAAGACGTCTGGAAGGTGGTGTTCAAGGCGTCCAAAGTCCCCCCCCCTCTCCCCTCACCGAAGACCGTGGACTCAGCGCGAAGCGCCCTGCCAATCCGGTAATCCCTCCATCCGAGCCTTTCAGTATATTCGTGGGGGAGGCTAAGCCACCGTGTTGATTTAACAAGAATATGTGGTGACGGCAGAGCGAATCAACTGTCCGGCTCCGCTGCCTGAAGATCCACCGACCGCTCTCCTAACAGAGATGCTGGTTCCAGCGCCTTACAAGGTGCCAGAGAAGAAGGCCAAGAAGAAGGCCACGAGGACCCGGAAAGGTCTTTGGCATAAAGCCGCGTCGGGTTCATTGTCCGAAGACGCCGAAGCGCCCTCCTCCAACGAAAACAAGGAGGAGGAAGAGGAGAACCCTCTCCCCCAAACCGATGGGGAGAAGAAAAGGAAGGTTGCCCCTTCCGGGGAGGCCGAAGGGTCCAAGAAGGGAAGGACCCTCCCTCCGAACCACTCCACAACCGCCGCCTACAGGGAGGAGGAGTGGCTACCCAGGGCTAAGCCCCTGGCGAAGTCGTAAGTATCCGAATGCCATAATGCCTCTTGCACGTTTTGGTTTTAGGGCTTCTTGTGATGTCAAGACATGTTTGTGCAGTCCATCCAGGGCCCATATCGACCTATCCTCCTCGGATGGGTCCCTGAGTTCATCGGATATGAACAGCTATTCACTCCCGACAGCCTCCTCTCCCCGACCTACAGACGACACCGAAGTGTTGTCTCAAAGTATACCGGGCCAGGGAGAGATGGATCCGGAGGCGCCTCAAGGCAGAACCTCCGGTGCTGTTAAGGGGGACTGCAGCATGCTTGGCCCCCAGCCGGATACTGTGCCGGAACCTCCAGTGGTTCCGGATTCAGGCAGGCAGCACCCCATCAAGAAGGGCGAGCCGCCTATGCCGATGACCTCTGTCCATCCAGAGGCATCAGATAACTTGGTGGAAGCGCTTCAAAGTGCTTCCCTTGATGAAGGACACCGTACTCTCATGAGTTTGATGATTGTGAAGGTTCAGTCCGCCAAAAGCGGATTGACCGAAGACTGCGCTAGCCTCTTGACAGGATTTGAGGTAAGTAGTTTAGATTGTGAGAAAGTATCACAGTATAGACAGTAGCCCCTGATGCTCTGTTCGGTATTCGGAAGGAAAGGCCGAATAGAGGATCAAATATTGTACCCACGAGTCTAATCATATTATGTCTATGTGAATAAGCAGGCGTCGCTGCTGGCTGCTGCCGCCGCCACTGCGGAGGTCTCCGGACTGAGGCAAAGCCTGGGGCGGGCCGAAGAAGAGCTTGGCCTTGTAAAGAGGCAACTCGAGGAAAACAAAGGTAAGTAATACCCCGTCCATAAGTTATATAAAAGAAAATTTATTGATGCTAATGGAAGCAATGTAGATGTTTAATAGGGGCCACGACCGAAGTGGCGGCCCTTAAGAAAGCGTTGTTCAAGGCTAAAGACAGGGCGGCCAAGGAGCGCACCGACCGTGAGAAGCAAGATGCTCGGGTAAATGAGGTCCAGCAAGAGCTCCAAGAGCTCGTCAAGAAATGTGAGTCCCTGGAGCGTGACTCTAAGACGCGAGAGTCCGAGCTTGCAAAGGCCCTCCGGAGCATGCAAGACGCCAAGGCGGAAGCCCAAAAGGCCTTCCAGGAAATCAAGACGTCCAAGAAGATAGCAGCGGGTAAGGTATTCATTATGCAAAGCAAGCATGTGAAGGAATCTTTCCTTTTGCTTACCCGAATTCGGAGCTCTCCAGGACTATTTGCCGATCTGCCGTGCAGCGTGTCGGATGCCGTGGAGTTCTACCGTGCGGAAGAGGGGAGCTCGACGGAGAAGCTGTTCTGGTCCCAGTATATTGGGACCGAACATCCGATGCCCTTGAGCGACCAGCTGAAGCAATTGGTCGAGCTGCACAAGGCGGCCAAACTGGCCATGAAGGACTTTATAGTCTGGCTGTGTCCTGGCGAGCCCCTGCCCGGCAGCTACTTCAGCCTTATAAAGCGGATGGTGCATGCCTGTCCGCGGTTTGAAGTCATTGAGCGGTCCGTCTGCATTGAGGGTGCATGCAGGGCCTTTCCCCGTGCGAAGATGCACTGGGGGAAGATGGACACCGAGAAGCTAGTGACAGAGGGGCCGCCGAAGGGCAAAGAGCATCACCACCCTGAACAGTATTATGACAATGTCCTTAAAGGTGCCTGCCTTGTGGCAGATGAATGCACCAGGGATGTAATATTTGAATGAATGTACTCATGTCATCCTGTAATATGATAACGAGTTTATGTGCGCTATACGGCGCTTGTTGATTTAAAATATTACCTTCTGTGCGGCCGTTTTATAAATTCCTGAGAGTTGCCAGTCGTCGGCTTCAGCCCCCATGTAACTAGTACTAGGGTGTTCGGGATAAGTATAAACACTCTTTATACAATTTTTTTGTCCTTTGAAGGAGGTGTTTAGTGCCGTGAACGAGGCAATCGCTCTATATGGCTTTATCGCCCTCACTTAGCCATAGAAGTCTATAATTTTAAATTTTGGCGAAGCCCCTAGTATCCAGAAAGCCGGACTTGGGGCGCTATACACGCCTAAATCGGACGAGGCCGATTCCTCGCCTGAAGCGGAAAACATCGACCAGCTCTCGAACAGCGACCAGCTCTCGCCTTATCATGACAGTCAGTTTTCGGCTTTCTCTACTAAGGTGCTCGTCCGGAAGAATCGGGACACAATCACAGTAGTTCTCCTAGTGCTACCTTAGCCTATATAGCGGAACGTAAGGTACCAAAACATAGGAGCCGGGCAAACCCAACTATTGACCCAAGACATGATTCGGAGCTGATGCATATAATGCTATAAGTTCGGGGTGCCGCACTGTCGAAAGTGTTCAGACTTTTCTTGCCAGATTATGGGGTACTGAATCCTCTGGCAAACTGGCCGTGCCAAAATGCACGGGTGTAATAAATAAGCAGTAAAAAAAGTAGATGAATGAACATAAGAGCAAGCTGACGATATATGCTATTTTCCCTTGTTTATTCAAATGATACGTCAAGGCGTACGTATACAAGTAGTGCGATAAACAAAATAAGACTGTTTGACACATTCTGACCAGGAGTGGGCGATATGCGGGTATGTAAAACAGGTATAACGATCATTATCAGAGACCACCTAAGGATTCCCATGTCTGCCCAAGCTTCTTGTCCTCCTAGTGTGTCCGTCTGTTATGTGTCCGGTAACCGGTATTTTCGGAGGAGCCTCCTGAAGATAGGGACCTGAAAGAGAAATAGGGGTGCAAAGATGCGTGGGTCCTGGGGTGGTCGAACCGCATTGTGGACTATGTCATGGTTGTGCCTCCGCCTATGCCCGGGGTATTTTAAGTGTGTAGTTATGTACGCGCGGCACGAATGACCCAGCTTGACTGGGACTAGGGCGGAGTCCAGATTGCTAGTCGAGCTCTGGACGTGCCGGATGAACCTGCTTCGGAGTACTCCGGACTTGCTTGACGGTATCCGGGTTCTTTATTGCCGAATTGGATGTTTGCCTGAGAAGGTTGTTTTGTACTTCCGCCATGAGGGCCTGATACGTCTCCAACATATCTATAATTTTTTATTGCTCCATGCTACTTTATCTACTAATTTGGACTATATTGGGCTTTATTTTCCACTTTCATATTATTTTTGGGACTAACCTATTAACCGGAGGCCCAGCACAGAATTGTTGTTTTTTTGCCTATTTCAGTATTTTGAAGAAACAGAATATCAAACGGAGTCCAAACGGAATAAAACCTTCGGGAACGTGATTTTCTCACGAACGTGATCCAGGAGACTTGGACCCTACTCCAAGAAGTGCCAGAGGCGGTCACGAGGGTGGAGGGCGCCCCCCTAGGCGCGCCCCCCTGCGTCGTGGGCCCTCTATTGCTCCACCGACGTACTCCTTCCTCCTATATATACCTACGTACCCCCGTCAGATAAGATACGGATCCAAAATCCTAATTTCACCGCTGCAACTTTCTGTATCCGCGAGATCCCATCTTGGGGCCTGTTCCGGAGCTCCGCTGGAAAGGGCATCTACCACAGAGGGCTTCTACATTAACACCATAGCCTCTCTGATGAAGTGTGAGTATTTTACTTCAGACCTTTGGGTCCACAGCTAGTAGCTAGATGGCTTCTTCTCTCTTTTTGGATCTCAATACAATGTTCTCCCCCTCTCTTGTGGAGATCTATTCGATGTAATCCTCTTTTTGCGGTGTGTTTGTTGAGACCGATGAATTGTGGGTTTATCATCCATCTTATCTATGAACAATATTTGATTCTTCTCTAAATTCTTTTATGTATGATTGAGTTATCTTTGCAAGTCTCTTCGAATTATCCGTTTGGTTTGGCCAACTAGATTGGTAGTTCTTGCAATGGGAGAAGTGTTTAGCTTTGGGTTCAATCTTGCGGTGTCCTTACCCAGCGACAGAAAGGGTTGCAAGGCACGTATTGTGTTGTCGCCATCGAGGATAACAAGATGGGGTTTTTATCATATTGCATGAATTTATCCCTCTACATCATGTCATCTTGCTTAAAGCGTTACTCTGTTTTTAACTTAATTCTCTAGATGCATGTTGGATAGCGGTCGATGAGTGGAGTAATAGTAGTAGATGCAGAATCATTTCGATCTACTTGTTTTGGACGTGATGCCTATATACATGATCATACCTAGATAATCTCATAATTATTCGCTTTTCAATCAATTGCTCAACAGTAATTTGTTCACCCACCGTAGAATACTTATGCTCTTGAGAGAAGCCACTAGTGAAACCTATGGCCCTCGGGTCTATTCTCATCATATCAATCTCCATTACTTTATTACTTGCTTTGTTTTTACTTTTCCTTTTACTTTTTACTTTGCATCTCTATATCAAAAATAACAAAAATATTATTTATCATCTCTATCATATCTCACCCTCTTAAGTGACCATGAAGGGATTGACAACCCCTAATCGTGTTGGTAGCGAGTAGCTATCGTTTTGTGTAGGTACGAGGGACTCGTGCGTGATCTCCTACTTGATTGATACCTTGGTTCTCAAAAACTGAGGGAAATACATACGCTACTTTACGCTCTGTGTTTCCATTAACTGTAATAACCCCGCGGGGTCCCGGCATTTTGAGCTTGAGATATGCATAATGCGGTACCGCATTGAATTTGGTGAATGCGGTTTATCCGAGCAGTGCATCATATCCACTACAGAAGGCGACGATATCGAAGATTAACTCCTCGCTTCGGAAATTGTCCGGAGATCCGAGGACCACTTCCAGTGTGATTGAGCCCGTACAACATGCCTCCACACTGGGTATGACCCCTTGAAGGTGGTTTTTGTGGGCTTGATCCTCGAGGTGTCGATGCCCATCTTGCACACTGTATCCTGATAAAGCAGGTTCAGGCTGCTGCCATCATCCATGAGGACTCATGTGAGATGGAATCCGTCGATGATGGGGTCTAGGACCAATGCGGCCGAACCTCCATGACGGATACTGGTAGGATGGTCCCTGCGATCCAAGGTGATCGGACAAGAGGAGGATGGGTTGAACTTTGGGGCGACTGGCTCCATCACATAGACGTCCCTTAGTGCACGCTTTCGTTCCCTCTTGGGAATATGGGTTGCGTATATCATATACTGTTTTCACCTGGAGAGGGAATTTCTTCTGTCCTCCTGTGTTCGGCGGCTGGGGCTCCTCGTCGTCATCGCTATGTAGCCCCTTTTCCTTGTTTCCAGCACTCAACTTGCCGGCCTATTTAAACACCCAACATTCCCTATTGGTGTGGTTGGCTGGTTTATCGGGGGTGCCATGAATTTGACATGAGCGATCTAATATGCGGTCCAAACTGGACGAGCCCGGACTGTTTCTTTTGAATGGCTTTTTCCGCTGTCCGGATTTGAAGCCTCTGAATCCGGCATTGACTTTCATGTCTTCGGCATTGTCGCCATTGTTCTGACGCTTGTGTCTATTTCGTCGTGTCTTGCCGTTGGTATCCATGGCGTCCGAATCGCCTGAGTTTTTGGGTGTGATGTTTCTACGAGCCAGCCAGTTGTCCTTGCCCGCGTAGAAGCGGGTCATGAGTGTCATGAGGGCTGCCATGGATTTTGGATTCTCTTGGCCAAGGTGTCGGGTGAGCCACTTGTCACGGATGTTATGCTTGAAAGCTGCTAAGGCTTCAGCATACGGACAGTCGACAATTTGGTTCTTTTTAGTTAGGAACCGAGTCTAGAATTTTCTGGCTGAATCTCTGGGCTGTTGGGTTATGTGACTTAAGTCATCAGCATCCGGTAGTCGCACGTAAGTGCCCTGGAAATTGTCAAGAAATGCGTCATCCAGGTTCTCCCAACTCCCAATGGAGTTTACCGACAAGCTATTCAGCCAATGCCGAGCTGGTCCCTTGAGTTTTAGTGGGAGGTACTTGATGGCGTGTAGATCATCTCCGTGGGCCATGTGAATGTGGAGGAGGAAATCTTCAATCCATACCGCGGGGTCCGTTGTGCCATCATATGATTCAATGTTTACGGGTTTAAACCCTTCTAGGAATTCATGATCCATTACTTCGTCAGTGAAGCATACGGGGTGTGCGGCACCTCTATGTCAGGCTACATCCCGACGTAGTTCAAGTGAATCTAGTATGTTGTATTCAGCCTGGCCAGACTTTGGGTTATTGTATCCGGTGTGACGGTCATCGTCACGTATTGTGGCGCGCCCCCGTGATCCGTAGATCGATCTTGACTGTCCTGCTTTGTTGTTCAATACATCTCGCAGGTCCTTCGTGTAGCCTCGGGCCTTAGTATTATTGTTTGATTGGCAGCGGGGTGCGGTCTGGACTTCGGGCTGGTGCGTCGCTTTGTCGCGGCCACGGGGTGGCCGGTCAGCCGCATCATGCGCTGGTAGTGTGCGCTTTAACGTCTCCTCCTCGAGTTGAGGTAGCAACCTGTGCTTTGGGTAACTTTTGGTAGGGCGCTCGAGTCCGTATTCCTCGGCAGCCAGGACCTCAGTCCATTTGTCAGTTAGCAGATCTTGATCAGCTTGGAGCTGTTGCTACTTTTTCTTCAGGCTTTTTGCAGTGGCTATAAGCCGGCGTTTGAGGCGCTCCTGCTCGACGGGATCCTCAGGCACGATGAACTCTTCGTCGCCAAGGCTCACTTCGTCTTCGGAGAGAGGCATGTAATTATCGTCCTCTGATTCTCCATCAGTTGCCTATTCCTTGGGGCTAGCTTGCCCATCCTCCTGCTCGCCCTGCTCGAAGCCTGGCTGGGCAGGATTGTCTTCGTCTTCGGCACCATCCGGATTGTTGTCTCCTGTGCCAGCCTCACTATCTTTGCTATGGCGGGGCTTGGAGCGGCGCCGATGACGCCGGTGTCTCGATTGCTTCCCCAAGGGGTTATCTTTCGTTGCCTCATCGCCATTGTTTTCTTTAGGGGTGTCCACCATATAAATATCATATGATGAGGTGGCAGTCCAGCGCCCTGTAGGCGGTGGTTCCTGTTCTTCTCCTGCATCGTCGTCCATTCCATCGATGTCTTCAGAGTCGAAATTAAGCACGTCGGTTAAGTCATCGACAGTGGCTATAAAGTGGGTGGTGGGTGGGGATCGAATTTCTTCGTCGCCTACTTCCCACTCGAGCCGGACATAGTTCGGCCAAGAATCTCCCAACAAGGAAAGAGACCTTAATGAGTTTAGCACATCACCGAAGGGCGAGGGCTGAACTATATCCGCGGCGGTGAACTCCATGACTGGTGCCCAATTAGATTCGATAGGCACGAGCGCACGCGGTTCAGATCATGTAGCCGGAAACGAGTCCGGGGGCCCGATGGCGTCACTCTCACAGGAGGTGGGGTCAGTATTCGGCTCCAGCACCGATGAGTGCGCGCCTTCCAGGGTGGTGTCCACCCACCCGTCCTCGGAGGGCACGATCTACTCCGGATTGACTCCCGGTGCCGCTGCAGGTGCGATCTCCCGAGCACTGTACGATGGCAGATCTAGGTCATGCTCATCGCGACTGTCTTGCGTACCTTACATGGGCTCGAATCCGTCGAAGATCAAGTCTCCGCGGATATCGGCAGTGTAGTTCAAGCTTCCAAACCTGAACTGATGGCCAGGGGCATAGCTATCGATCTTCTCCAAGTGGCCAAGCGAGTTGGCCCGTAGTGCGAAGCCGCCGAATACGAAGATCTGTCCGGGAAGGAAAATCTCCCCCTGGACTGCGTCGTTGGAGATGATTGAAGGAGCCATCAAGCCTTATCGCGACGGCACAGTGGAACTCTCAATGAAAGCACCAATGTCGGTGTCAAAAACGGCGGATCTCGGGTAGGGGGTCCCGAACTGTGCGTCTAAGGCTAATGGTAACAGGAGGAGGGGGACACGATGTTTTCCCAGGTTCGGGCCCTCTCTATGGAGGTAATACCCTGCTTCCTACTTGATTGATCTTGATGATATGAGTATTACAAGAGTTGATCTACCACGAGATCATAGAAGCTAAACCCTAGAGGCTAGCTTATGATTATGATTGTTGTTCTTGTCCTACGGACTAAACCCTCCGGTTTATATAGACATCGGAGGGGGATAGGGTTACACAAAGTCGGTTACAGAGAAGGACATCTACATATCTGAATCGCCAAGCTTGCCATCCACGCAAAGGAGAGTCCCATTCGGACACGGGACGAAGTCTTCAATCTTGTATCTTCATAGTCCAACAGTCCGGCCAAAGTATATAGTCCAGCTATCCGGATACCCCCTAATCCAGGACTCCCTCACACGTCGCCCGCCTAAGGCGGCGAGGGAGGCAGCGAGCAAGATGGCGTAGGAGCCTCTCCAGCGGCACTAGCGAGCTCGGGGATGCGATCCAGCCAATCCTCGTAAAGGTCATTGGACGGATGATAACGCAGAAGCTCGCGTGCCATGAGCAGTGCAGCCTGCATGTTTGTTATCCCATGACGAGCATGGGAAGATGAAGCAGTAGCTGGGGTCGATGAAGGAGTGGCAGTGCGAACATCGCGTCACACGGAAGGCGGTAGTGATGAGTCCTGCTGCTCATGGACCACGGGATCTGTGGCAGCGTTAGTCGCTGGTGAATGGGAGCGGTGGGGAGCGTTGTTGCCCACGGGCGCTGTCTGAGCAACACGGGTGGTGAGGGCTACACGGCGCTCAGCATGAACTCGACGAGCGTGTGCCATGATTACAACGGAGCGGTGGCGAAACAAGCGACAGAAGAGAGGCTTCGACACGCCCCTACCTGGCGCGCCAAATGTTGGATTCAGGGCTCCACAGACCCAATAAAGGTTCAAACTCTGGGGCATGTGCGAAGAAATCAACCTCTCCAGGCAGCCAACACGTCGCTCTCACAACCTAGCTCGATGACCAGGAAAGGAAATGGACGCAGCGGTTTATCCAGGTTCGGGCCACCTTGCGGTGTAAGACCCTACTCCTGCTTTGTGCTGGATTGGCCGGATTGGCCTCGCAATGGGTGAGGACGAACTCGTAGAGAGGAAGAACTATCTCAGGAGGTTTGTTCTTGTGTTCGTGTTGGCTTCGGGGGTCTCTCCCCTTCTACGGTGGTGGCTAAGCTCTATTTATAGTGGCCTCGGTCCTCTTCCTCCAAAACGAAGGCGGGAAGGGATCCCACAGTGGCCAATTTGAAAGGGGACAAGTAGTACATCTTATCCTGACGAAAGGTGGTCTTCACCTGCAAAGCTTCTGGTCGTGATGTAGTGGTGGGCTCGGCGATGACATCCGTCCTGCCGTCCTGGCGGCTTTGGTCTTGTTGCACAGGAATGGAAACCTTTGGCTGATTACTCGGGACCCCGCGGCTGCGCTTTCCTCCCTAGCACTAAAGGGGAAACCCCCCGCTCTACGCCCACTGGCGCCCGCCTGGCCTTGGTTGGCATGGCTTGCATCCCCTTAACCTCATGAGGTGAACACTTGCATATAAATCTCCGCGCCTTGGGAGGCCGCCTGGGGAGGTGCTTCCTTCGGAGGTATTGGTGTTGTCCACCCTCGCGAGGCTTGGCCCCTCGCGAGGGTCTTGCCTTGTCGATGCTGAAGATGGGTCGTACCAGGCCGTCGATAGAGCCATGCCGTGGGCTGCAGGCAGGCGAGTCTGGGTACCCTGGTTCCCAAAACGCCGACACCCATAGCAGCCACGTAAAACTTGCAACAAGAAAGTAGGGGATTTCTAACTTGTTTTTGCAGGGCATGTTGTGATGTGATATGGTCAAGACATGATGTGATATATGTTATTGTATGACATGATCATGTTTTTAAAAAGTTAGCGGCAACCGGCAGGAGCCATATGGTTGTCTCTTTATTGTACGAAATGCAAATGCCATGTAATTGCTTTACTTTATCACTATGTGTTAGCGATAGTTGTAGAAGCAATAGTTGGCGAGAGGACCATGATGCAACAACGGAGATCAAGGTGTCGAGCCGGTGAAGATGGAGATTATGACGATGCTTTGGAGATGGAGATCAAAAGCACAAGATGATGATGGCCATATCATGTCACATATTTTGATTTCATGTGTATGTTTTATGCATCTTATTTTGCGTAGTACGGCGGTAGCATCATAAGATGATGCCTTCACTAAATTTCAAGGTAAAAGTGTTCTCCCTGAGTATGCACAGTTGCTACAGTTCGTCGTGTTGAGACATCACGTGATGATCGGGTGTGATAGACTCTATGTTCACATACAGCAGGTGTAAGCCAGATTTACACACGCTGAATACTTGGGTTAAACTTGACGAGCCTAGCATGTACATACATGGCCTCGGAACACTGGAGATCGAAAGATCTAACGTGAATCATATAGTAGATAGGATCAACATAGAGATGTTTACCATTGATGACTACCCCATCTCACGTGATAATCGGACATGGGTTAGTTGATTTGGATCACGTTACACTTAGATGACTAGAGGGATGTCAGTTTAAGTGGGAGTTCGTAAGTAATTTGATTAATTGAACTTTAATTTATCATGAACTTAGTCCTGATAGTATTTGCAAATTATGTTGTAGATCAATAGCTCACGTTGTAAACTCCCCTATGTTTTTTGATATGCTCCTAGAGAAAACTAAGTTGAAAGATGATAGTAGCAATGATGCAGACTGGGTCCGTGATCTGAGAATTATCCTCATTGCTGCACAAAATAATTATGTCCTTGATGCACTGGTAGGTGAAAAACCTATTGCAGGACCATATGCAGACGTTATGAATGTTTTGCAAGCTCGATATGATGACCACATGATAGTTTATTGCACCATGCTTTACGGCTTAGAAGTCGGGACTTCAAAAATGTTTTAAACGCCATGGAGCATATGAGAAGTTCCGAGAGATGAAATTGGTATTTTAGACTCATGCCCATGTCGAGAGGTATGCGACCTCTGACAAGTACTTTGCCTAAAAGATGGAGGAGAATAGCTCAGCTAGTGAGCATGTGCTCAAAATGTCTGGGTACTACAATCGCTTGAATCAAGTGGGAGTTAATCTTCCAGATAATATAGTGATTGACAGAGTTCTCTAGTCACTATCACCGAGCTACTAGAAGTTCATGATGAACTATAATATGCAAAGGCTAACAAAAATGATTTTCGGGATTTTCACAATGCTGAAAACGGCGAAGGTAGAAATCAAGAAAGAGCATCAAGTGTTGATGGTTAACAAGACCACTAGTTTCAAGAAAAAGGGCAAGGGAAAGAACCGGAACTTCAAGAGGAATGGCAAACAAGTTGTCACTCCCGTGAAGAAGCCCAAAGCTAGACCTAAGCCTGAAACTGAGTGCTTCTACTGCAAAGGGAATGGTCAATAGAAGTAGAACTGCCCAAAATACTTGGCGGATAAGAAGGATGGCAAAGTAAACAAAGGTATATTAGATATACATGTTATTGATGTGTACCTTACTAGTATTCGTAGTAGCTCCTGGGTATTTGATACTAGTTTAGTTGCTAATATTAGTAACTCAAAATATGAGTTGCAGAATAAACAGAGACTAGTTAAGGGAGAGGTGATGACGTGTGTTGGAAATGATTCCAAGGTTGGTACGATCACCATCACACGCTCCCTCTACCTTCGGGATTAGTTTTGAACATTAATAAATGTTATTTGGTGTTTCCGGTGAGCATCTATATGACTGGATCATGTTCATTGCAATAGGGTTATTCATTTAATTCAAAGAATAATTGTTATTCTGTTTACATGAATAAAACCTTCTATGGTCATACACCCAATGTGAATGGTTTATTGAATCTCGATCGTAGTGATACATATATTCATAATATTGATGCCAAAAGATGCAAAGTTGATAATGATAGTGCAACATACTTGGGTTACTGCTGTTTAGGTCATATTGGTGTAAAGCGCATGAAGAAACTCCATATGGATGGACTTTTGGACTCACTTGATTATGAATCATTTGATACTCGCGATCCATGCTTCATTGGCAAGATGACTAAAACTCCGTTCTCCGGAACAATGGAGCAAGCTAATAACTTACTAGAAATAATATATACCAATGTATGAGGTCGGATGAGTGTTGAAGCATGCGGCAGGTATCATTATTTTCTCACCTTCACTAATGATTTAACTAGATATGGCTATATCTACTTGATAAAACACAAGTTTGAAACATTTGAAAAGTTCAAAGAATTTCAGAGTGAAGTGGAGAATCATCGTAACAAGAAAATAAAGTTTCTACGATCAGATCGTAGAGGCGAATATTTGAGTTACAAGTTTGGCCTTCATTTAAACAATGTGGAATTGTTTCACAACTCACGCCACCTAGAACACCACAGCCTAATGGTGTTTCTGAATGTCGTAACCGCACTTTATTAGATATGGTGAGATATATGATGTCTCTTACCGATCTACCACTATCGTTTTGGGGTTATGCATTAGAGATAGTTGCATTCATGTTAAATAGGGCGCCATCTAAATCCATTGAGACGGCGTCGTATGAACTATGGTTTAGCAAGAAACCTAAGCTGTCGTTTCTTAAAATTTGGGGTTGCGACACTTATGTCAAAAGGCTTCAGCCCGATAAGATCGAATCCAAATTGAAGAAGTGCGTCTTCATAGGATACCCTAAGGAAACAATTGGGGTACACCTTCCATCACAGATCCGAAGGAAAGATCTTTGTTGCTGATAATGGGTCTTTTCTAGAGAAGAAGTTTCTCTTGAAAGAAGTGAGTGAGAGGAAAGTAGAACTTGATGAGGTAAATGTACCTTCTCTCGAATTGGAAAGTAGTACATTAGAAAAATTTGTTCCGTGATGCCTACACCAACTAGAGAGGAGGCTAAAGATGATGATCATGAAAGTTCAGATCAGGTTACTACTGAATTTCGTAGGTCAACCAGCGCATGTTCCGCACCAGAGTGGTACGGTAATCCTGTCCTGGAAGTCATGTTACTAGACCAAGGCGAACCTACGAACTATGAAGAAGCTATGATGAGCCCAGATTCTGACAGATGGCCTGAGGCCATGAAATCTGAGATAGGATCCATATATGAGAACAAAGTGTGGACTTTGGTGGACTTGCCCGATGATCGGCAATCCATAGAGAATAAATGGATCTTCAAGAAGAACACTCACGCTGATGGTAATGTACTATCTACAAAGCTTGACTTGCCGCAAAAGGTTTTCGACAAGTTCAAGGGGTTGACTACGATGAGACTTTCTCAACCGTAGCAATGCTTAAGTCTGTCTGAATCATGGTAGCAATTACCACATTTTATGAAATCTGGCAAATGGATGTCAAAACTGCATTCCTTAAATGGATATCTCTAAGAAGAGTTGTATATGATGTAACCAAAAGGTTTTGTCAATCCTAAAGGTGCTAACAAGGTGTAAAAGCTCCAACGATCCATCTATGGACTGGTGCAAGCATCTCGGAGTTGGAATATATGCTTTGATGAGGTGAGCAAAGCATGTGGTTTTATACAGACTTACGGTGAAGCTTGTATTTAGAAGAAAGTCTGTGGGAGCTCTGTAGCATTTCTAATATTTTAAGTGGATGAAATATTGTTTATTGGAAATGATATAGAGTTTACGGATAGCATAATAGGATACTCAATAAGAATTTTTCATTGAAAGACCTCGGTGAAGCTCCTTACATATTGGGCATGAAGATCTATAGAGATAGATCAAGACGCTTGATAAGACTTCCAATGAGTACATACCTTGACAGGATTCTGAAGGAGTTCAAAATGGATCAGTCAAAGAAGGAGTTCTTGCCTGTATTGTAAGGTGTGAAGTTGAGTGAAGACTCAAAACCCGACCATGGGAGAAGATAAAGAAAGAATGAAAGTCATTCCGTATGCCTCAGGCATAGGTTCTCTAAAGTATGTCACGCTGTGTACCAAACCAGTTGTGTACCTTGCCATGAGTTTGGCAAGGGGGTACAATCGTGATCGAGGAGTAGATCACTTGACAACGGTCAAAATTATCCTTAGTTACCTTAAAGAGGATGAATGAAATGTTACTCGGTTATGGAGGTGATAAAAAGTTTGTCGTGAAGAGTTACGTCGATGCAAGCTTTTACACAGATCTAGATGAATCCAAGTCTCAATCTAGATACGTATTGAACATGGGAGAAGTTAGCTAGAGTATCTCCATGCAGATCATTGTAGACATAGAATTTTGCAAAATATATACGGATCTGAATGTGGCAGACCTGTTGATTAAACTTCTCTCACAAGCAAAAGATGATCACACCTTAGTACACTTTGGGTGTTAATCACATGGAAATGTGAATTAGATTATTGAGTTTAGTAAACCCTTTGGGTGTTCATCACATGGCAATGTGAACTATGGGTGTTAATCACATGACGATGTGAACTATTGGTGTTAAATCACATGGCGATGTTAACTAGATTAATTACTCTAGTGCAAGTGGGAGACTGAAGGAAATATGCCCTAGAGAGAATAATAAAGTTGTTATTTTATATTTCCTTATTTAATCACAATTTTTGATTATTCATGCTAGAATTGTATTAACCGGAAACGTCATACATGTGTGGATACATAGACAAAACACTGTGTCCCTAGTAAGCCTCTACTAGACTGGCTCGTTAATCAAAGATGGTTAAGTTTCCTAACCATAGACATGTGTTGTCATTTGATAAATGGGATCACATCATTAGGAGAATGATGTGATGGACAAGACCCATCCATTATCTTAGCATTATGATTGTTCAGTTTTATTGTGTGACAGCCTGATTTTTGGCCCTTTCTTTTTCTTTTCTTTTTCTGAGCTTTTTGCTTGAGTTTTCTTTTTCGTGGCTTTGTGGTCTGGAAACTAAAGAAGATGCCCTCTTCTTTGTTTCCGGAGTGGCTGGTCATTCCCAAATCCTTCCCTAGACCCTGTCATTTTCATCCTAGCCCAAATCCCAATATTGTTTTTATTAGGAATATTCCTTTTCTATTAAAGGAATAACTCAAATTGCCCTAGGTTGTAAAGCAACCTATATTTCCATCACTCCTAAAATTCCCAAATAATTCTCATAAATTTTTTGGGTCATATCTTTCACAAAAATGGAAAAATATTTCATTTGTCATGTTTATCATCATGCTCAAATAATTCATTTCCTATTCTGCCCTAAATGGCACATTGTGAAGCAAGTGTTATTTTCCTTTGCCCAATTGACCTCAATCTCCTTGGTCATCTTTTCATGTCCATATAATTGCCACGTGCCAAAATGCAACCTCATTTTCCTAGTAATTATTTAATTATGATTTTCCAAAGTTTCTGTCCAGAAAGAAGTTTTGTGAAGGAGGTACAAGCTAGGCATATCCAAATGAGTTGCCATTTTGCATGATCCTTAATATCATCATATTATAGCCCTCCGCCAAAGATGATATCATGTCATGCCTCCATGTGAGCTCATCTTCAATTCTTAGTTTCTGGTCAAAATTTCAGTTTGTGAAGCAAGTATATTGTATCTTGCTCCATTATGGCTGAAAATATTTCTAGGCCTTCTAGTATCCATATAACCTATCCCCACCCATTTTGGGCATATTTCATCAAGCCATTATTCCTATAGAATGTTTGCAAGTTTTTGTCCAGAGGAGATGTTGGTGAAGCAAGTACTAGTTTGGCTTGGCCAATTGGTATGAGACTTTTTGAGCATATTCATAGGACCAAATGACTCTGTCTTGCCCAATTTGAGATAAAGTTGACACTCCATGTGAGTGAAACATGTTGATCAAGATTCTGGACCAGATTATGCAGTTGCAAAGCAAGTGCATTAAATCTTGGTCCATTTCTTGCCAAACTCTCGAGTATTGCAGTTCTTCCTAAGCTAATCACCTCAGGCAACTCCATTGACCACAATCACTTCCTTGTTGATCACTAGTGCATGTTGAAGTTTACTGTAGTAAACTTTAGACAATGACTACCATTTAACCACTGCATATTTAACCAAGTTACCACCGCAGTTGAGACCTACCCAGGAAGGTCTACCCCCCAGACATCGTTTGGCATCGCTTGTGGCACTGTGTGCACCAGTGCGCGCAGTAACCGCCTCTCTGGCATGCCATGGACGCGAGCTGGATGGATTCTTGCTCGGACCCCTCCCCCTCTCGTCGGCTTCGCGTGCGTGAGTGTGTCCAGCAGATAGCCCACGTCATCGCCCACTCCCTGGACCCCTCTCCCCCTCCGGGCGAATAGTGGCCATTCGGCTCTGTTCGTCATTGTATTCTTTCTCCCCGTGCTCTGTGGGCTCCCGCTGCCCCGTGGGCTCCTCCCTGTGTCTCGTCCTCGCCTTCCCCCGAGCCCATGCGCGAGCACACGCGTCCGCGGCAACGCCAACACGGCAGCTCCTCCCTGCGGCTAGTTAAGCAGCCTCGAGGCCTCTCGACCGTGCCAAGCTCTTTGCCTCACTCCCTCAGTCCTCCCCGACCCCTCACCTGAGCTCCATGAGATCCCAAGCCCGCCATTACCGCCATGGCCGCCGCCTCTGCACCTCCTCGATTCGGGCAAGCCGTGCCTCTTCGCTTCCCCTCTCCATCACCACTAGCTCCCCTGAGCTTCGACGAGTTCTCAAATGCTTTTCCCTTGTCGCTAGAGCAACCCAATGCCCTGAACTCACTCATGCCCAAAAGCCACCCTGCCAGAGTCCAAACTGTTGTCGCCTTGACCCATCCCGACCACCGTGACCTGTCCCTTTGGATGCGGCTCTCCTCGACGAGCTCATCCATGGACGGAGCCTCGCCGGTGGTGCCCTGTAGCCCCGGCAGCCGTCGCTGGAGCGCTCGGTCTCCTCTGCTCTATGGGAGCGCATCGGGGAAGAAGAAGGAGAAGGCTAGGAGGAGAGAGAGAGCATGGTGGGACCCCCTGGTCAGCCACCCGCGCGTTGACCCCGTTAGTCCAGCGTGGATAAGTGACGGGCCCCACCCCGTGGGACCCGCACGCACCCGGTCTTGCCTCTGATGACATGGATAAGTGGAAGCGTCAACCTGCAGAGTACGTTTTCTAATTCATAAAGCGTATTTCTGAAAATATGTTTCTGTCTTATCCACTTAGGGAACCGTCTGTGAATATTCTTTTTGTAGAAAAGTCACTGATCTTCTACACTTCACAACTTTTTGCTCGTAACTCCAAATGAGGTGATTCCAAGGCCTACTTCTTCGTCTCGTCGAGCCCGTTCTGTTGGTCACACTTCAACCATGTGTTAATATTCTGGAAATGACCATTTCGCCCTTGCAAGTAAACAGCCTCTCCCCGGTGAATCTTTCCGGCGAATCTTTCCGCGGCTTCACCGCACTTCTCCCCGGTGCCTTCTTCATCCCCACGCAAGCCACAATACCCACTTGCATGATAGTCATGCAGTAGCCATGGTTTTCAAGTTGAATCTTTATTAAATGTTTGCTTGTTGAAAAGATGGTTATCGTTGTTCCGGTGATGCTTAAAGTTGCATGTTCACTTTCGTGCTATGTAGTCTTGTACTCTGTTATCATGTTCCATCTGCTAGTTTTCCTTTCATATGCTTATGCTTGATAGTAGTACATGTTGATGGTGATGGTTTTCGGTGCATGACTTCCGTCTGTTCCGAGTGCCATCGTATGCGTGTTCTATTGCATCCAGCTGGTTAAATGCTTGCATGGTAGCATTGTTGATATGTCTTGCATGATATTTATTGTTGATGCTAGTGGTCATGCTAGGTTTCTATGAGTAGTGTTGTACTTGTGATATTCATGCATGTCATTATGCCATGCTCAGTTGGATATGATTCATTGTTGATATGGTCGATAGTTATGTTATACCCTCATGCTTATGTTGATATCATGCTCATGCATTGTAATTGCATCATGTTATTTTATCATGGCTCAGCATATTTGCATTAAAGTTTAACCGGATTAAATTGAACTTGAACAACTATTGGGTGAGTCATGGTGCCACCATATCGAGCTGACCAGTGCAACCATGCTTACCTTTATGGGAGGGTCCTAACTAGGTCTATTGTCATGCCTCTCGCTGGTGCATCCAACGAGGGAAGGTTATGGGTGTGCGGTACCCTGGCTCAGTAAGCAGACATAACCTTGTGTGCCCATAGTTGGATGCTAAGCGCTTTTGTCCCCGTGTGGGACCGTTTTGCCATGATGGGGCCGTTTTGCCACGACGGTGGTCGTTGGTGTCTGGGATAGACACGGGGCCGCCTATGACTTAGCCCAGTGGGGAGTGAGTCGGAGTGGCTGGGAGAGTCTCATGAAAGTAGGAAGGTTTTGTCTGAACGCCGTTGGTCCACTCGAATGGGAGTGCGAGTCCATGGGTTCCGTGGTGTGGGTACAGTGTGCTAACCTCTGCAGAGTGAGTGTTAAATATATCGATAGTCGTGCCTGCGGATAAAGGTCCAGTTTGTGTCAGTCACACTATGGGTAAACAGTAATAATAATAATAATAATAATAATAATAATAATAATAATAATAATAATAATAATAATAATAATAATAATAATAAGAAGAAGAATAAGAAGAAGAAGAAGAAGAAGAAGAAGAAGAAGAATAATAATGTGCTTAATAACAACCCCGTTTCGATAATGAGATAAGTGGATTATGTGATTTGTGTATGATCACCATTTGGTTATGAGGTAACCCGTTGAACTAAGAGTGGTTCTGTTTGTGATCCGTGAATGATCACCGTTTGGTTACGAGGTAACCCGTTGAACCAAGTGTGGTTCTGTTTGTGATCCGTGAGTGATCATCGTGGTATCGAGGATACTGAGTTGTTGGATATTCGTGATGTTGTGCGAGAATCGTGGGTAAAGATCAAGCTCCTTGTGGTCATTTAATGATTACTGCGGTATTGTTTATACCAAGCTTGATTTGATCCTAAGATGATCGTGTGATGTCCGAGGTTGGTAAGTGATGCATGTGTTTGTTCCGATGTAACCCGAGCAGAATAAGTGGTGCATATAGTGTCATCATGTTGCATGCTAGTATCGTCAGATTCATATGTTCATGCCATGCTCATATTGTGCTAGTTGTATCATGTTCATGTTGTTCATGCCATGTTATTCTGATGATATCATGTTAATTCTTGATTAACCTATAATTGCCATGTTGTTGTTTGTCTTGAACGCTTCTGCATTATTGTGAGCTTGCAAGTACATTCACTGTACTGACCTGGCGTGTCATGCCAGTTTGCAGGTCAAGCCGGATTTGATTGCTTGTTTGTCGTGGATTCTTTGTTTGCAAGCTAGGATAAGCATTCCAGCCAGAGTCCCTGCAGAGTGGAGTTCACCACCGTCGTCGTTGTTCCGCTCCTAGAGTTATTCCGCTGCTTCGAGTTGCTTTGCTGCTTGCATAGAGCAACAGTGGCAGGCGTAGTGTCGCTGTGCCGATGTAATTCCCTATTATATCGAAAACCCTTGTACCCAAATAGATTGTAATAAAGAGCTGATTTGTTCTATGTTAAGCAGTGCCGTATTCTAGAAGACTTCATCTCGATCTATGGGCTGGAATACGGGGCGTTCCTGTTTTCTCTGAGCCGGGGTGCCACATATTGCTATTGTTTTCTTCATGTCAAATACATATTCCTTCGACAATGAGATTATGCAACTCCCGGATACCAGACGAATGCCTTGTGTGCTATCAAACGTCACAGCATAACAGGGTGATTATAAAGATGCTCTATAGGTATTTCCAAATGTGTTTGTTGGGTTGGCATAGTTCGAGATTAGGATTTGTCACTCCGAGTATCGGAGAGGTATCTTTGGGCCCTCTCGGTAATACACATCATAAGAAGCCTTGCAAGCAAAGTGACTAATGAGTTAGTTGCATGATGATGTATTATGGAACGATTAAAGAGACTTGCCGGTGACGAGATTGAACTAGGTATGAAGATACTGACGATCAAATCTCGGGCAAGTAACATACCGATGAAAAAGGGAATAATGTATGTTGTCATAAATTTCGACCGATAAAGATCTTCGTAGAATATGTGGGAGCCAATATGAGCATCCAGGTTCCGCTATTGGTTATTGACTGGAGAGGTGTCTTGGTCATGTATACATAGTTCTCGAACCCGTAGGGTCCGCACGCTTAATGTTCGATGACGATATAGTATTATATGAGTTATGTGATTTTGTGACCGAATGTTGTTCGGACTCCCGGATGAGATCATGAACATGACGAGGAGTCTCGAAATGGTTGAGGTGTAAAGATTGATACATAGGACGATATATTCGGAGATCGGAAGTGTTCTGGAGGGTACCGGGTACATATCGGGTCATCGAAAGGGGTTCCGGCACCCCTGGAAAAATATATGGGCCTAATGGACCAAGAGGGGAAATGCACCACGGCACCAGCCACCAGGAGCTGGTGCGCCCCCCATATGGGCCAAACTAGAGGAGAAGGAAAGAGGGGAAGGGAGAAGGAAATGGGGGGATTCGGCCTCCCCCTTCCTTCCCGCCTCCCTCCTCTTTCCTTCCCCCTTTGGAAAATAAGGCGGGGGGGCACCCTCGCGCCCTATATAGAGGCGTGTCCGTTTTCTTCCTCCTGCCGCCGCCCGAACCCACCTCCGCCCAGCACGCCGCCCCGATCCCACCTCCACCCAGCGCGCCGCCGCTCGGATCCACCGCCACCCTGTGCGCCGCTGGCTCTATCCCCCTCCTCCCAGCGTGCCTCCCGTCGCCGACCCCCGCCCCCAACTTGCCTCCTGCTGACGACCCGCCTCCATCCGCCGGCGTGCTTCCCTCGCCGTCCGCGGCGCGCATCCCTTCCTGTCTATCTCCCGTGCGCCGCCTCACCCGACGACCTGCGCACCAGTGCACCACCACCCCTACACCGCCATGGCCGGCCGCCGAGATCCAAGACTAAGGAGGACCTATGAGTCTTGCTCGCCGGAGCTAGGCTGCTCGCCAGCCACCTTCCTCCCCCGCACTCTCCCGTTGCCTTCCTCGTGGCGCTCCGTCCACCTTCCTCCCTGTGCTCTGGCCGCCTTCCTCCGACGCTCCGGCCGCTCCCTCCCACGCACGCCGACCGACCGCATCCCTGCTTCCATCAGCTCCACCTTAACGGAGCCGTCAGTCCACCGGAGTACAGGTAGCCGGTTCACCCGACTCGATCCAAAAATCTTCTTTTTTTAAAGAAGGAATGGTAAAAATGTAAGTCCATTCAACTATATAATCCATAAAAGTACGATGGTGATGACATTGACAGTAAGGATAAGGATGAGAAAGAAAATCAAAAACTAAAACTAAAAGAACATCGAGTGATTATTTTTTAAGAAATACAAACTCTCTAGTACCATAAGTACCATAAATTAAAAATTAAGAATTGCCTAAGTTCTGACTCAAGGAGACAAATTTGCAAAAAAATCATAGCAGTAAAAGTTCGAAGGAAAAAAACAACTTAACAAATGGAAAAAACGACAATGGATTTATATTATGTTAATCACCGGTGTGCTCTTGTTTATCAGTTCATGTGTGCTCTTGTTATCACGTCGTGTGCCAACTTGTTATCAATTTTGTGTGTGTGTGTGAGCTGGTAAACCAAGTGTAGCTGCTGCAGAAAAAAGGCATGGGATGTGCTGCCCTCAGTTCTCTCTCGACAAATCCAGCAGTGCGGGTTCTCTGGTGCGCCAAGTATTGCCGGCGGCGATGCTTGCATCATGGCCCATTGAGTAGATGCAATTTTCCTGGTTTTCACAGACAACATGGATTTTAGTTCAGCTATAGAAACTACGCAGGTTCAGTGATAATGGTACCATAAGTTCGGACAAGAAAACAAATAAGAACTAAAACAGAAAATTTTAAATTCTACAAGTTCAAGTGCTCATCCACACATGATAATTCAAGTTGGTAAAAGTTTAAAATGGTAAAAAGTTCAAGTTGGAAAACAAGAGAAATCTAAAACATTCGTTGCCAAAAAAATTGACTTAAAAAAAAGAAATACGCAAAAAAATAACATTCAGTTCAACAATAAAAACCATTTATGTTTGGGGCTAGATACAATACACTGTTGAAAACTTACGAGAAAAAATTACCCAAAAAATAGAGAAAAATCTAGTTAGTGAAAACACGCTTAGTACAAACCCGTGCAAATTTCAGTACAAGTATACTTTTTTGGAACCATTCAAAACTATTGTACAAAAAATAGCTCAGTACAAACATAGACGTATATCAGTACGAGTACTCTGTTTTTCAGACGAGAAAACAGCAGGATCCATCATGTCGTATTTGAAATTACTATTAAATGGTTGTGAAGTAAAGAAAACGTCCAACATGACTAAGTTTCGCATTTTCGATAGCTATCCAACGGCATATTATTTGCCCCATTTCCACAAACTTTTTAAAAAAACGCGTTCAAAACCAATTTTAACCGTATTAGAATTTGTATTTAAACCGTACGGAATTAGAAAAAACTTTCTATATGCAAAAGTTGCGCATTTTCCATAGCTTTCCAACGCCGTATCATTTGCGCCAATCCGACAAGCCGTTTGCAAAAAATCGCGAAAATACTTTCCGCCCAAAATTTCACCGTTTTTCAAATTAAATTTAAATAATATAAAATTAGAAAAAACAATACATATATGGAAGATGCAGATTTTCACCAGCTTTCCAACGCCATCTTATTTGCTCAATTCCGACAAACCGTTTGAAAATTGAGTCCAAAATACGATTCACGTTTTCGGTTTTGAAGAAAACGGTTTTTTCAAAACTGCTCTTAAACCATAATGATTTTGCAAAAACGTTCAATATACTTGAAATATGGTTGTCAAGAGCTTTCCAACGATATATTACACGCCCCGTTCCGACCAAAAAATTACAAAAAGTTTTTGAACTAAAGAAAACGATCTGTTAAACACAACTGAAAGCATCAATTAAACCGCTTCGAAAACATTAGTACAACCACCTGAATCCGTCAGTTCAACAAGGGTAACAGAATAATATTCTGTTACACGTAACAGAATAGCCCAGATGTATATATATATATATATATGTATGTATGTATGTATGTATGTATGTATGTATGTATGTATGTATGTATGTGTGGGGGGGGGGGCTCCCCTAGCACACCCCCAGACAATTGTTAGCCGTGTGCGGAGCCCCCTCCACCGTTCCCACGGTCATATCTTCATAGTGCTTAAGCGAAGCCCTGCGTGGATCACTTCACCGTCATCATCACCATGCAGTCGTGCTGACGGAACTCATCTACTACCTCGATGTCCTGCTGGATCAAGAAGGCGAGGGACGTCACCGAGCTGAACGTGTGCAGAACTCGAAGGTGCCGTACGTTCGGTACTCGACCGGTGGATCATGAAGAATGTTCGACTACATCAACCGCGTTGTGAAATGCTTCCGCTTACGGTCTACAAGGGTACGTAGACACACTCTTCCCCTCGTTGCTATCCATCTCCTAGATAGATCTTGCGTGAGGGTAGGATTTTTTTGAAATTGCATGCTACGTTTCCCAACACGTGGTAGCTGATTCTACTTACGAAGTGGAGTACATAGCTGCCTTGGAGGCAGCAAAAGAAGGTGTCTACATGAAGCAGTTCATGACAGATCTTGGAGTTGTTCCCAGTGCACTGTACCTGATGACTCTGTTTTGTGAAAACACTGGTGCCATTACTCTAGCCAAGGAACCAAGTTTTCACAAGTGGACCAGACACATAAAGTGATGCTTCAATTCCATCCGTGATTACATCAAGAAGGACGAATAAACATTTGCAAGATACATACGGATATAAATGTTGCAGATACGTTGACTAAACCTCTTCCACGGGCAAAGCATGATCAACACCAGAACTCTATGGGTGTTAGATTCATTACCATGTAATGCTAGATTATTGACTCTAGTGCAAGGGGCGACTGTTGGAAATGTGCCCTAGAGGCAATAATAAAGTGGTTAGTATTATATTTCCTTGTTCATGATAATCGTTTATTATCCATGCTATAATTGTATTGATTGGAAACTCAAATACATGTGTGGATACATAGACAACAACATATCCCTAGTGAGCCTCTACCGGACTAGCTCGTTGATCAAAGATGTCTATGGTTTCCCAGTCATAGACATGAGTTGTCATTTGATAACGAGATCACATCATTAGGAGAATGATGTGATGGACAAGACCCAAACTATGAACATAGCACCTGATCGTGTCAAGTTCATTGCTATCGTTTTCTGCATGTCAAGTATATGTTCCTATGACCATGAGATCATGCAGCTCACTGACACCGGAGGAGAACCTTATGTGTACCAAACATCGCAATGTAACTAGATGACTATAAAGTTGCTCTACAGGTATCTCCAAGGGTGTCTGTTGAGTTGGCATGGATCAAGACTAGGATTTGTCACTCTGTATGACGGAGAGGTATCTCAGGGCCCACTCGGTAATACAACATCACAAGAAGCTTGCAAGCAATGTGACTAATGAGTTAGCCACGGGATCTTGTATTACGAAACGAGTAAAGAGACTTGTCGGTAAAGAGATTGAACTAGATACTAATGATCGACTCTCAGGCAAGTGACATACTGATAGACAAAGGGAACTGCATACGGGATTAGCTGAATCCTTGATATCGAGGTTCGACCGATAAGATCTTCGTAGAATAAGTAGGAACCAATATGGGCATCCAAGTCCCGCTATTGGTTATTGACTGTAGAGGTATCTCGGTCATCTCTACATAGCTCTCGAACCCGCAGGGCCTACACACTTAATGTTTGGTGACGATATAAGTATAGTTGAGTCATTATGGTGGTTACCAAAGGTTGTTCAGAATCCCAGATGAGATCCCGAACGTGACGAGGAACTCCAGAATGGTCCATAGGTAAGGATTGATATATTAGACAAAGGGTATTGGAGTCCAGAATTGTTCCGGGGGTACCAGGTGATGACCAGCATGACCGAAAGGGGTTTCGGGGGGCCCAGACTGTCAGTGGGAAATGACACCTATGGGATCACAAGAATCCCTACTACGGTTGCGGGGCACGGGGTTATGAGAAGAGCAGGATTAGTAGTTGACACAAGGATCGTTTACCCAGGTTCGGGCCGCAGGGATGCGTAAAACCCTAGTCCTGCTTGGTGGATGTATTGAGTGTTCTTGAGCTCTCGAACTAGCACGGGTGCTGCGTGGTTCGAAAGAGCCGAATCCTTTTCCAGTGTGCCAGGGGCCTCCTTTTATAGGTGAAAGGGGCTGCCACAGTGGCACACAGGAGGTGGAAAGGCCTACAGTGTTGCGAGCTTGTCGCTCGTATTATAGGACAAGACGCATTTAATGCATGGCTTAGGTGTCCCTTCACTTTATCGGGGATGGGAGCGAGGCCCGTCCCATCCGTCGCCGCTCCTCCTTGTCTCGCCACGCGCCCTGGCCAGCAATGCATGTGATGCCATGTAGGCAGGCCAGCAGCTGAGGTGGCATGGTGGTGGAGCCTTCACGAAGATCTGCATGCCGCCACACATGCGCATGTTAAGTTGGCCTGGAAGCTGCATGCTGCCACGCAGGTGCCTGCCCAGCTGGTTGGGTTGGCAGCTGCATGTGAACGGTGGTGGAGACTTGGTTGGTGCGGGCTTGGCGGCGGCCCTGCTGACGCCCTCGGCAAGAGTCCTGTCGGGTGGCCCGGCAAGGGTCTTGCTGGTGCGTGCTATCGTCCCGGCAAGGATCTTACCGGGGGTCTTGTGGATTTCCTCGGCAAGGATCCTGTCGAGGGTTGTCGGTGTCAAAACCGGCGGATCTCGGGTAGGGGGTCCCGAACTGTGCGTCTAGGCGGATGGTAACAGGAGAAAAGGGACACGATGTTTTTACCCAGGTTCGGGCCCTCTCGATGGAGGTAAAACCCTACTCCTGCTTGATTAATATTGATGATATGGGTAGTACAAGAGTAGATCTACCACGAGATCGGAGTGGCTAAACCCTAGAATCTAGCCTATGGTATGATTGTTGTTCGTCCTATTGACTAAAACTCTCCGGCTTATATAGACACCGGAGAGGGCTAGGGTTACACAGAGTCGGTTACAATGGGAGGAGATCTTCATATCGTATCGCCAAGCTTGCCTTCCACGCCAAGGAAAGTCCCATCCGGACACGGGACGGAGTCTTCAATCTTGTATCTTCATAGTCCAGGAGTCCGGCCGAAGGTCGTAGTCCAGCCATCCGGACACCCCCTAATCTAGGACTCCCTCAGTATCCCCTGAACCAGGCTTCAATGACGACGAGTCCGGCGTGCAAGTTGTCTTCGGCATTGCAAGGCGGGTTCCTCCTCCGAATATTTCATAGAAGATGTTGAACACCAGGGTAGTGTCCGGCTGTGCAAAATAAGTTCCACATTCCACCGTAGAGAGAATAATATTTGCGTTAATCGGATTTGCCGACGTATTCCGCGGCGTGGCATCGTGCCACAGCCAGGCTTTTATTCATTTTATTGTTCCACCTCAGCGCGTTTAGCGAGGCGGTTTCCTTGGCACGTCTCGTCAAAGCAGGGATCGTGTCCCCTTATTCCGAGATTCTCATCAATACGGGTGTGGGTAACCCAACCGCGACTTAGGTATGACTCCCTAATCGAAAGCGAGTCTCAAACGGTCATGGGGAGGGCTCTTGGTATTCATCTCCTTTATAAAGGAACCAAGGCCCGGCTCCCTTCTTCTTAAACCAATCAAATCAGCCCCTCGCCTCGAGTTCCAACACCCAAAGCTCTAGTTTTAGGCGCTTTGGACCTTCGAAGATGTCCGGCTCCGACCCTCAAGGCCGGTGGATGCCTTCCTCCATCACGGAAGAAGACGTACGAAAGCTGAGAGATGCCAGGTATCTAACCAGCGAAATCTCGCATAGACTGCCTGCTCAAGGGCAAGCTATTCTCGCTCCCCAGCCTGGTGAAAGCGTGGTATTCGCATCTCACTTCCTTCGGGGGCTAGGCTTCCCGATCGATCCCTTCGTGAGGCGGCTTATGTTCTACTACGGGCTGGAGTTCCACGACCTAGCTCCGGAGTCTATCCTCCAGGTCTCATCATTCATCGTCGTGTGCGAGGCCTTCCTCCATATTATTCCTCACTTCGGATTGTGGCTAAAAACCTTCAAAGTGGAACCGAAGATGATCGAGGGGCAGCACGCTGAGTGCGGAGGAGCTATAATAAGCAAGATAGACGACGCTCCATGGCCCGAAGGCTCTTTTCAAGAGGAGCTCGGCTTATGGCAACGGGACTGGTTTTATATCACAGCCCCTAGGGGTACCACATGGGTGGCACCACCTACTTTCTGCTCGGGTCCCCCACTACGGCTGGCATCATGGGTTAATGAAGGACTTATCTAGGGGCCGCCCAAAGACGTGCCCTTGCTGCAGGGCCGTATTCGAGATCTTCTAGAAAGAGATATCAATTTGACCGTAGTGGCGCAAGTCATGGTGATTCGCCGCACACTGCCCTGCAAACGTCGACCTCTCCGCCTGTGGGAGTTCAATCCGGAGGGACCATGAGTCCTACAACATTTTATGGGAATGACACCCATGGAGATGTACAAATTGTTCTTCGGATCACAAGCAAGGTGTCCGGATTTGTCCGAGGACGCAGGTCTGAGCTGCAATCGCCCGGATGCTAAAGTAAGTAGCCCCGTATTTGGACGCACCATCCGTATTTTTATGACAAAATTACCCTTTAACAGAGTTGTCCTATGAACAGGAGTGGATGGCGAAGGCAAAGCTTATCAGGAGTCCGGCCCCCCTGCCCGAGACCGTGCCGAATCCCATACTGACCAGGATGCTGGAGGTCTTGCCTTTGGCGGAAGGCGAAGGGAGGAACCAGGGAGCCACCGCCTCCGTGAAGGAGGCTGTTAGGAAGGGAAGAATCGAGAATTCCCCCGACCCGGGAAAGAAGGACTGCCTCTGAAGACCCGGAGGTGATAATCTCAAAACGGGGGAAGAAATCTTTGCCAGAGGGTTCGGCACCAGAGAACACCCCGGCCGAATCTCCCCCTAAAGGGGATCCGCTCTCCCCCGAGACGTAAGTGAAGGGAGGGGTTCCATAATGAATGACGTTCCTATTTTATTTTTGAGGAAAAATAACCGAAACATTATCTTAGAGTTTGGATCTCAACCCTTCTCAGCAGAGCTCGTCCTCAGGGGATCTTCGTCCAGAGATGATAGAGAGTGAAATGCCTACCCTTGTTGCACCGTCTCGCGAGGCTGGCGACCCCGAGGTGTCGTCCCGGAGGGTTTTTCCGAGTCCGGACCCTGGAAAAGGTCATCAGGCTAGTCCGGCACCCTCTGGCGCACCATCGGAGGGGCTGAAGGATCTGCTTGGTAGGGTGTCCATCTCAGAAGAACACCGTATGTTGATGAATACGGTAATAGGAAGGATTTCATCCGCGGAAAGCGGATTGTATGAAGCTGCCCAGAGTTTACTAACAGGCTTTGAGGTACATAAAAAGGTGTACCTTTTGGTAGAGCCGCATATTAAATGTGCCCTGTATGAATAGTAGCCCCTGAGACTCGGTGTGTCGTCACGAGTGACGGCGCACGGAGGATCATAACCCCAGGTAATATATGTCGCCTATTCCATGAAGGTGGCAAGGCGTTCAGTAGCTAGCCGGACTGATGAATCTGCCAAACTAAAGCGGCAACTTGACGTAGCGGATGCCGACATCGCGCTTGTAAATAAGCGGCTGAATGAGGCTCAAGGTATGTTCAAAAGACACCCGGTAATAGGAGCTTGATGTTCGGGCCTTATATATATACTTTATGTAGATGGTGCTGCTGCCGTGGAGAATCTTCGGGTGGAACTTGCCCGAGCCAAGGAGCAAGCAAGGAAAAGTGATGCGGCTGCCGTTAAAGCGGCTGAAGAGCTAAAAGCCGAACAGGCTGCTCACTGCCAGAGCAAGAAGGAAATAGCCGAGATGGCCATAAAATTGAAGGATGCTACCGACCGCTGTAAATTTCTTGAACAAGCAGATAGGGCGGCTTGGAAGGACCTTGAAAAGATCACTGCCGAAGCCAAGGATACTCGCTCCGCCATGAGAGCGATGAAGGAGGAGCTGCGTCAGGCCGGAGATATCACGGCTGGAAAGCCTTATATGCTGCGGATGAAGTTCGGAGACCCCAAGTATGTTCCATTAGACCGGCAGTGGAGTGCGGAAAACGCTTATCTGGATTTGGCCGCGAGTGCGGAGGACGCGACCGAACACTTCCACAACCGAGGTGACCATGAGTTGGAAGAGCTTTTTTGGTCGCAGTACCACAATCCAGAACGCCCACTGTCAGTATCCAACCGTTTAGCCGCCTGGGCGGAGCTAAACAGATTATCCAGACTCGCCATGAAGAATGTTGCAAGTCGTCTGTGGCCGGAGAAGCCAGAGCCGAAGAGTTATTTTGGCTTGGTGCAGCAGTTCCTGTTGGGGAACGTAGTAATTTCAAAAAAATTCCTATGCACATGCAAGATCATGGTGATGGCATAGCAACGAGAGGGGAGAGTGTTGTCCACGTACCCTCGTAGACCGTAAGTGGAAGCTTAGCACAACGCGGTTGATGTAGTCATACGTCTTCACGATCCGACCGATCCAAGCACCGAACGTACGACACCTCCGAGTTCAGCACACGTTCAGCTTGATGACGATACCCGGGCTCCGATCCAGCAAAGCTTCGGGGATGAGTTTCGTCAGCACGACAGTGTGGTGACGATGATGATGTTCTACCGGCGCAGGGCTTCGCCTAAACTCCGCGACGATATGACCGACGTGGAATATGGTGGAGGGGGCACCGCACACGGCTAAGGAACGATCCGTAGATCAACTTGTGTGTCCTAGGGTGCCCCCGTGCCCCTGTATATAAAGGATCAAGGGGGAGGCCGGCCGACACTTGTGGGCGCGCCAAGGAGGAGGAGTCCTCCTCCTAGTAGGAGTAGGACTCCCCCTTTCCTACGCCTACTAGGAGGGGGAAGGAAGGGGGAGAGGGGGAAGGAAAGAGGGCCCCCCTCCCCTAGTCCAATTCGGACCAGAGGGAGAGGGGGCGCGCGGCCCACCCTGGTAGCCCCTCTCTCTTTCCACCAAGGCCCATGTGGCCCATTATCTCTCCCGGGGAGGGGGGTTCCGGTAACCCTCCAGCACTCCGGTTTTCTCCGGAAACGTCCGGAACACTTCCGGTGTCCGAATATAGTCGTCCAATATATCAATCTTTATGTCTTGACCATTTCGAGACTCCTCTTCATGTCTGTGGTCACATCCGGGACTCCGAACAAACTTCGGTACATCAAAACTTATAAACTCATAATAAAACTTTCATCGTAACGTTAAGCGTGCGGACCCTACGGGTTCGAGAACTATGTAGACATGACCTAGAACTATTCTCGGTGAATAACCAATAGCGGAACCTGGATGCTCATATTGGTTCCTACATATTCTATGAAGATCTTTACCGGTCAAACCGCATAACAACATACGTTGTTCCCTTTGTCATCGGTATGTTACTTGCCCGAGATTTGATCGTCGGTATCCAGTACCTAGTTCAATCTCGTTACTGGCAAGTCTCTTTACTCGTACGTAATGCATCATCCCGTAACCAACTCATTGGTCACAATGCTTGCCGGAGATACCTCTCCGACAATCGGAGTGACAAAACCTAATCTCGAAATACGCCAACTCAACATGTACCTTCGGAGACACCTGTAGTACTCCTTTATAATCACACAGTTACGTTGTGACGTTTGGTAGTACCCAAAGTGTTCCTCTGGTAAACAGGAGTTGCATAATCTCATAGTTACAGGAACATGTATAAGTCATGAAGAAAGCAATAGCAATATACTAAACGATCAAGTGCTAGGCTAACAAAATGGGTCATGTCAATCACATCATTCTCCTAATGATGTGATCCCGTTAATCAAATGACAACACATGTCTATGGTTAGGAAACATAACCATCTTTGATTAATGAGCTAGTCAAGTAGAGGCATACTAGTGACTATATGTTTGTCTATGTATTCACACATGTATCATGTTTCCGGTTAATACAATTCTAGCATGAATAATAAACATTTATCATGATATGAGGAAATAAATAATAACTTTATTATTGCCTCTAGGGCATATTTCCTTCAGTCTCCTACTTGCACTAGAGTCAATAATCTAGATTACATAGTAATGATTCTAACACCCATGGAGTCTTGGTGCTGATCATGTTTTGCTCGTGAGAGAGGCTTAGTTAATGGGTCTGCAACATTCAGATCTGTATGTATCTTGCAAATTTCTATGTCTCCCACTTGGACTTGGTCCCGGATGGAATTGAAGCGTCTCTTGATGTGCTTAGTCCTCTTGTGAAATCTGGATTCCTTTGCCAAAGCAATTGCACCAGTATTGTCATAGAAGATCTTCATTGGTCCCGATGCACTAGGTATGACACCTAGATCGGAAATGAACTCCTTCATCCAGACTCCTTCATGTGCTGCTTCCGAAGCAGCTATGTACTCCGCTTCACATGTAGATCCCGCCACGCTTTGTTTAGAACTGCACCAACTTACAGCTCCACCGTTTAATAAAAACACGTATCCGGTTTGCGATTTAGAATCGTCCAGATCAGTGTCAAAGCTTGCATCGAGTAACCATTTACGACTAGCTCTTTGTCACCTCCATATACGAGAAACATATCCTTAGTCCTTTTCAGGTATTTTAGGATGTTCTTGACCGCTGTCCAGTGATCCACTCCTGGATTACTTTGGTACCTCCCTACCAAACTTATTGCTAAGCATACGTCAGGTCTGGTACACTGCATTGCATACATGATAGAGCCTATGGCTGAAGCATAGGGAACATCTTTCATTTTCTCTCTATCTTCTGCTGTGGTCGGGCATTGAGTTTGACTCAACTTCACACCTTGAAGCATGGGCAAGAACCCTTTCTTTGCTTGATCCATTTTCAACTTTTTCAAAATTTTATCAAGGTATGTGCTTTGTGAAAGTCCTATTAAGCGTCTTGATCTATCTCTATAAATCTTGATGCCCAATATGTAAGCAGCTTCACCTAGATCTTTCATTGAAAAACTTTTATTCAAGTATCCCTTTATGCTATCCAGAAATTCTATATCATTTCCAATTAATAATATGGCATCTACATATAATATCAGAAATGCTATAGAGCTCCCACTCACTTTCTTGTAAATACAGGCTTCTCCAAAAGTCTGTATAAAACCATATGCTTTGATCACACTATCAAAGCGTTTATTCCAACTCCGAGATGCTTGCACCAGTCCATAAATGGATCGCTGGAGCTTGCACACTTTGTTAGCACCTTTTGGATCAACAAAACCTTTTGACTGCATCATATACAACTCTTCTTCCAGAAATCCATTCAAGAATGCAGTTTTGATATCTATTTGCCAGATTTCATAATCATGAAATGCAGCAATAGCTAACATGATTCGGACAGACTTAAGCATCGCTACAGGTGAGAAAGTCTCATCGTAGTCAACCCCTTGAACTTGTCGAAAACCTTTCACAACAAGTCGAGCTTTATAGACAGTTACATTACCATCAGCGTCAGTCTTCTTCTTAAAGATCCATTTATTCTCAATGGCTTGCCGATTATCGGGGAAGTCAACCAAAGTCCATACTTTGTTCTCATACATGGATCCCATCTCAGATTTCATGGTCTCTAGCCATTTTGCGGAATCTGGGCTCATCATCGCTTCCTCATAGTTTGTAGGTTCATCATGGTCAAGTAACATGACTTGCAGAATAGGATTACCGTACCACTCTGGTGCGGATCTTACTCTGGTAGACCTACGAGGTTCAGTAGAAACTTGATCTGAAGTTTCATGATCAATATCATTAGCTTCCTCACTAATTGGTGTAGTTGTCACAAGAACCGGTTCTTGTGATGAACTACTTTCCAACAAGGGAGTAGATACAGTTATCTCATCAAGTTCTACTTTCCTCCCACTCACTTCTTTCGAGACAAACTCCTTCTCTAGAAAGGATCTGATTTTAGCAACAAAAATCTTGCCCTCAGATCTGTGATAGAAGGTGTACCCAATGGTCTCTTTTGGGTATCCTATGAAGACACATTTCTCCGATTTAGGTTCGAGCTTATCTGGTTGAAGTTTCTTCACATAAGCATCGCAGCCCCAAAGCCAAACCACAGTTGATAAGGCGTCATCTCAACGGATCTTGATGGTGCCCTATTTAACGTGAATGCGGCCGTATCTAAAGCATAACCCCAAAACAATAGCGGTAAATCAGTAAGAGACATCATAGATCGCACCATATCTAGTAAAGTACGATTACGACATTCGGACACACCATTTCGTTGTGGTGTTCCGGGTGGCGTGAGTTGCGAAACTATTCCGCATTGTTTCAAATGTAAACTAAACTCGTAACTCAAATATTCTCCTCCACGATCAGATCGTAGAAACTTTATTTTCTTGTTACGATGATTTTCCACTTCACTCTGAAATTCTTTGAACTTTTCAAATGTTTCAGACTTGTGTTTCATCAAGTAGATATACCCATATCTGCTCAAGTCATCTGTGAAGGTGAGAAAATAACGATACCCGCCGCGAGCCTCAACATTCGTTGGACCACAAACATCAGTATGTATGATTTCCAACAAATCAGTTGCTCGCTCCATAGTTCCAGAGAACGGCGTTTTAGTCATCTTGCCCATAAGGCACGGTTCGCAAGTACCAAGTGATTCATAATAAGGTGATTCCAAAAGCCCATCAGTATGGAGTTTCTTCATGCGCTTTACACCGATTTGACCTAAACGGCAGTGCCACAAATAAGTTGCACTATCATTATCAACTCTGCATCTTTTGGTTTCAACACTATGAATATGTGTATCACTACTATCGAGATTCAATAAAAATAGACCACTCTTCAAGGGTGCATGACCATAAAAGATATTACTCATATAAATAGGACAACCATTATTCTCTGATTTAAATGAATAACCATCTCGCATCAAACAAGATCCAGATATAATGTTCATGCTTAACGTTGGCACCAAATAACAATTATTTAGGTCTAAAACTAATCCCGATGGTAGATGTAGAGGTAGCGTGCCGACTGCGATCACATCGACTTTGGAACCATTTCCCACGCGCATCGTCACCTCGTCCTTAGCCAATCTTCGCTTAATCCGTAGTACCTGTTTCGAGTTGCAAATATTAGCAACAGAACCAGTATCAAATACCCAGGTACTACTGCGAGCATTAGTAAGGTACACATCAATAACATGTATATCACATATACCTTTGTTCACTTTGCCATCCTTCTTATCCGCCAAATACTTGGGGCAGTTCCGCTTCCAGTGTCCAGTCTGCTTGCAATAGAAGCACTCAGTTTCAGGCTTAGGTCCAGACTTGGGTTTCTTCTCTTGAGTAGCAACTTGTTTGCTGTTCTTCTTGAAGTTCCCCTTCTTCTTCCCTTTGCCCTTTTTCTTGAAACTAGTGGTCTTGTTAACCATCAACACTTGATGCTCCTTCTTGATTTCTACCTCCGCGGCTTTTAGCATTGCGAAGAGCTCGGGAATAGTCTTGTCCATCCCTTGCATATTATAGTTCATCACGAAGCTCTTGTAGCTTGGTGGCAGTGATTGGAGAATTCTGTCAATGACACTATCATCAGGAAGATTAACTCCCGGTTGAATCAAGTGATTATTATACCCAGACATTTTGAGTATGTGTTCACTGACAGAACTATTCTCCTCCATCTTGCAGCTATAGAACTTATTGGGGACTTCATATCTCTCAATCCGGGCATTTGCTTGAAATATTAACTTCAACTCCTGGAACATCTCATATGCTCCATGACGTTCAAAACGTCGTTGAAGACCCGGTTCTAAGTCGTAAAGCATGGCACACTGAACTATCGAGTAGTCATCAGCTTTGCTCTGCCAGACGTTCTTAACATCGTCAGTTGCATCAGCAGCAGGCCTGGCACCCAGCGGTGCTTTCAGGACATAATTCTTCTGTGCAGCAATGAGGATAATCCTCAGGTTATGGACCCAGTCCATGTAATTGCTACCATCATCTTTCAACTTTGCTTTCTCAAGGAACGCATTAAAATTCAACGGAACAATAGCATGAGCCATCTATCTACAACAAACATAGACAAGCAAAATACTATCAGGTACTAGGTTCATGATAAATTTAAGTTCAATTAATCATATTACTTAAGAACTCCCACTTAGACAGACATCTCTCTAGTCATCTAAGTGATCACGTGATCCAAATCAACTAAACCATGTTCGATCATCACGTGAGATGGAGTAGTTTCAATGGTGAACATCATTATGTTGATCATATCTACTATATGATTCACGCTCGACCTTTCGGTCTCCGTGTTCCAAGGCCATATCTGTATATGCTAGGCTCGTCAAGTTTAACCCGAGTATTCCGCGTGTGCAACTGTTTTGCACCCTTGTATTTGAACGTAGAGCCTATCACACCCGATCATCACGTGGTGTCTCAGCACGAAGAACTTTCGCAACGGTGCATACTCAGGGAGAACACTTCTTGATAATTAGTGAGAGATCATCTTAAAATGCTACCGTCAATCAAAGCAAGATAAGATGCATAAAGGATAAACATCACATGCAATCAATATAAGTGATATGATATGGCCATCATCATCTTGTGCTTGTGATCTCCATCTTCGAAGCACCGTCGTGATCACCATCGTCACCGGCGCGACACCTTGATCTCCATCGTAGCATCGTTGTCGTTACGCCATCTATTGCTTCTACGACTATCGCTACCGCTTAGTGATAAAGTAAAGCAATTACAGGGCGTTTGCATTTCATACAATAAAGCGACAACCATATGGCTCCTGCCAGTTGCCGATAACTTCGGTTACAAAACATGATCATCTCATACAATAAAATATAGCATCACGTCTTGACCATATCACATCACAACATGCCCTGCAAAAACAAGTTAGACGTCCTCTACTTTGTTGTTGCAAATTTTACGTGGCTGCTAAGGGCTTAGCAAGAACCGTTCTTACCTACGCATCAAAACCACAACGATAGTTCGTCAAGTTAGTGTTGTTTTAACCTTCGCAAGGATCGGGCGTAGCCACACTCGATTCAGCTAAAGTGAGAGAGACAGACACCCGCCAGCCACCTTTAAGCACAAGTGCTCGTAACGGTGAAACCAGTTTCGCGTAAGCGTACGCGTAATGTCGGTCCGGGCCGCTTCATCTCACAATACCGTCGAACCAAAGTATGACATGCTGGTAAGCAGTATGAATTGTATCGCCCATAACTCACTTGTGTTATACTCATGCATATAACATCAACGCATAAAACCTAGGCTCGGATGCCACTATTGGGGAACGTAGTAATTTCAAAAAAATTCCTACGCACACGCAAGATCATGGTGATGGCATAGAAACGAGACGGGAGAGTGTTGTCCACGTACCCTCGTAGACCGTAAGTGGAAGTGTTAGCACAACGCGGTTGATGTAGTCGTACGTATTCACGATCCGACCGATCCAAGCACCGAACGTACGGCACCTCCGAGTTCAGCACACGTTCAGCTCGATGACGATCCCCGGGCTCCGATCCAGCAAAGCTTCGGGGATGAGTTCCGTCAGCACGACGGCGTGGTGATGATGATGATGTTCTACCAACGCAGGGCTTCACCTAAACTCCGCGACGATATGACCGAGGTGGAATATGGTGGAGGGGGGCACCGCACACGGCTAAGGAACGATCCGTAGATCAACTTGTGTGTCCTAGGGTGCCCCCCTGCCCCTGTATATAAAGGAGCAAGGGGAGAGGCCGGCCGGCCCTTGTGGGCGCGCCAAGGAGGACGAGTCCTCCTCCTAGTAGGAGTAGGACTCCCCCTTTCCTACTCCTACTAGGAGGGGGAAGGAAGGGGGAGAGGGGGAAGGAAAGAGGGGGGCGCCCCCCCCCCCATCCTAGTCCAATTTGGACCAGAGGGAGAGGGGGCGCGTGGCCCACCCTGGCCGCCCCTCTCTCTTTCCACCAAGGCCCATGTGGCCCATTATCTCTTCCGGGGGGGGGGGGGTTCCGGTAACCCTCCGGCACTCCGGTTTTCTCCGAAAACGTCCGGAACACTTCCGGTGTCCGAATATAGTCGTCCAATATATCAATCTTTATGTCTCGACCATTTCGAGACTCCTCATCATGTCCGTGATCACATCCGGGACTCCGAACAAACTTCGTTACATCAAAACTTTTAAACTCATAATAAAATTGTCATCGTAACGTTAAGCGTGTGGACCCTACGGGTTCGAGAACTATGTAGACATGACCTAGAACTATTCTCGGTCAATAACCAATAGCGGAACTTCGATGCTCATATTGGTTCCTACATATTCTACGAAGATCTTTATCGGTCAAACCGCATAACAACATACGTTGTTCCCTTTGTCATTGGTATGTTACTTGCCCGAGATTTGATCGTCGGTATCCAGTACCTAGTTCAATCTCGTTACCGTCAAGTCTCTTTACTAGTTACGTAATGCATCATCCCGTAACCAACTCATTGGTCACATTGCTTGCAAGGCTTATAGTGATGTGCATTACCGAGAGGGCCCAGAGATACCTCTCCGACAATCGGAGTGACAAAACCTAATCTCGAAATACGCCAACTTAACATGTACCTTCGGAGACACCTGTAGTACTCCTTTACAATCACCCAGTTACGTTGTCACGTTTGGTAGTACCCAAAGTGTTCCTCCCGTAAACGGGAGTTGCATAATCTCATAGTTCCAGGAACATGTATAAGTCATGAAGAAAGCAGTAGCAATATACTAAACGATCAAGTGCTAGGCTAACGGAATGGGTCATGTCAATCAAATCACTCTCCTAATGATGTGATCCCGTTAATCAAATGACAACACATGTCTATGGTTAGGAAACATAACCATCTTTGATTAATGAGCTAGTCAAGTAGAGGCATACTAGTGACTATATGTTTGTCTATGTATTCACACATGTATCATGTTTCCGGTTAATACAATTCTAGCATGAATAATAAACATTTATCATGAGATGAGGAAATAAATAATAACTTTATTATTGCCTCTAGGGCATATTTCCTTCAGTTCCTTGGTTCGGTGCCGCATGCTGATGCAATGAAGAGGTCGGCGTGCATAGAGGGCGCACAGATGGCTCTTCCCCATGTCAAAACATACTGGGCAGATATGAAGGCCAGTATTGTTGCGTCCCAGGATTCGAACGAAAGACGAGTACCTGCCAAGCACTATTTTGAGGAAGTTCTTCCTGGCGCTCGTATAATAGAGTCGCAGTGCTCGAAGGATGTTGTGTTTGAATAGCTTATACTATTTGTAAAATGCATTTTGTTTTTATGAAACGAGCTTTTTATACTTGTGCTTGCAAGAAGTATGATGCCTCCTGTGCGGCCGTTTAACGTATATATTTGTATATAACCTGAAAGATGGCAGTCGTTGGCTTCAGCTCCCACGCATAGAATGCGGGGGTGTTCGCAAAAAAGGCGCTTTTTCACACTTAATCCAATGTCTTGGTCCTACAAAGGAGGTGGTGGCGCCGCGAACTAGGCAACCGGACTATAATGCTTTATCACTTTCACTTAGCCATAGGAGTTTGATAGTGGGGCTATTGAGTAGCCCCTAGGGGCACCGCGCTCGCCCGAATTCGGGGCGCGAGTGTGCCTGACCGGGAAGCGGCCCTTCGTTAATGCGGGGGAATCCTAGATATTCCGAAAGTCATCGAGTGGTTGACCAGTCTCTCGCTATATCAAGACAGTCAGTTTTCGGCTTTCTCTACTGAGGTGCTCACCTGGCTGAACCGGGGCACAATCGCAGTAGTTCTCCTGGTGTCGCGTTAGCCGATATAACGGAATGTAAGGCAGCAAAACACAGGAGCCGGGCAAACCCAAAATTTGACCAAAGACATGATTCAGAGCTGATGCATATAGGGCCAAACTCGCGACGCCGAACACTCCCTAAGGTGTTCGGTCTTTATGAAGACGGGCCGAAATAGAGCCCTTGGTAAAAAAGCCCCTTGTGTCCAGGTACGTGCAAAAATTCTGGCGTGGCCATATGCCAAGACGCCAGCCTCCTCCTCGGTTATAGAGAGAGAACCGGGGGATGTTATCAACAAGAGACAGTAAAAAAGGTTTACGCAGGGTCTTAATCTGAAAAGAATCCTTGAACGGGTCCCTGCTGCACGTCTGCGCCTGTGTCTCCGTTGTGCCGTATCTTGGACGGGCGTAGCATGATGTTCGTTTGCGAAAGAGAGGAACTTAGTAAAAATAAGCGTGCGAGAAATCGAAAGAAATAAATAAAATATGATTGGAGCAAGGGCCGTATTGTCTCCGGGCGTGAGCACACGGAGCCCCTTGCATGAATGTGTGTGGCTGTTGACGCCGGACTCGTCGAGTCGTGTCCGGGATAGTAAGGCTGGATTTGTGGGCGGCTGTCTAGGCCGCCGCACCCCTGCCCATACTGTGGGGGTCAATTTATGTTCCCCTGTAATGAACTGATGCCCTTTGGGCCGGACATTTTGAGTGTAAGGGATGCGTAATGCGGTATTGCATTAAAGCGGGCGAAAGCTTCACGTCCCAGTAGCGCTTGATAGCGACTTACGAATGGGGCGATGTGGAATGTTAGCTTCTTGCTTCGGAAGTTGTCGGGTGATCCGAACATGACTTCTAACGTAAGGGAACCCATACTTGGGGTATCCGGGCCTGGTGTTACTGCTTGAAAGGAAGTGTTGCTGAGGTGGATTATAACTGGGTTTATCCCGAGTTTGCGGACTGTGTCCTGATATAACAGGTTCAAGTCGCTTCCGCCGTCCATAAGGGCGTTTGTAAGTTGGAGTCCGTTGATAATTGGATTTACGACCAAGGCAGCCCAGCCTGCGTTCTGGTCTCCTCTGGAGTAATCCTGATGATCGAAAGTGATTGGTTGTAACAACCAGTGGGGTTGCTCCTCCGGAGCTGGCTGTACGGCACGTGTCTTCGTAGGTGCCGTTCTGCTCTTCCCTTTTGTCACGTGAAGTAGATTTACTGTCTTGACTTCTTGTGGGAACTTCTTTTGTTCTCCGGTGTTCTGCTTGTGGGGTGCATCGTCATCTTCACTTGGTGTGTTGAGCCCCTTGTGTTCGGCGTTGAGCTTGCCGGATTGCTTAAAGACCCAACAATCTCTGTGGGTATGGTTTGCAGGTCTCCTAGGAGTGCTGTGGATTTGACATATTTTGTCCAAAATTTTGTTGAGGTTGGATAGCTCGTCCCTATCGTCTGTTGGGGCGGCTTTTTCTGATTTTGCCGAGAGCTTTTGAATCCGGCGTTTACTGCCGTGCTCATTGGGCTGTTGTCTTTTATCCGGCGCGGTTCTTTGTTACGGCGCGGCTTCCCGTTCCCATCTCTGGGTTTGGACGTATTCGGGTCGCTGGTGCTGCTTCTTGCCAACCAGCTATCCTCTCCTGCACAAAAGCGGGTCATGAGGCTTGTTAATGCGGCCATTGTTCGCGGCTTTTCTTGGCCGAGGTGTCTGGCAAGCCATTCGTCTCGGACGCTATGCTTGAAAGATGCTAGGGCCTCTGCGTCCGGGGGGCGCGACTATCTGATTCTTTTTTATAAGGAATCTGTTCCAGAGTTTCCGGGCTGACTCTCCCGGCTGTTGAGTTATATGACTCAGATCATCTGCATCCGTGGGTCGGACATAGGTCCCTTGAAAATTTGCCCAGAAAGTGTCCTCAAGCACTTCCCAACTTCCCATGGTGTTTATCGGGAAGGCTTTTAAGCCAATGCCAGGCTGGCCCTTTGAGCTTAAGGGGTAAGTATTTTATGGCGTGGAGGTCATCTCCTCTGGCCATATGTATGTGGAGGATGTAGTCCTCGATCCAGACTCCAGGGTCTGTTGTTCTGTCGTATGGTTCTATGTTCACTGGCTAGAATCCAGTTGGGAATTCATGATCCACCACCTCATCTATAAAACATAGGGGGTGTGCGGCACCCCTGTATTTAGGCGTGCCATAGTGTTCGGGTATTTTTTGTGTTGCATCACTCACTAGAGCTTGCTTTCTTGTCCTGTAGATGGATCTGGTTGGGCCAGTTTTCTGATGCGAATCTTTGGACGGATTGCACGCCATATTGAGTGCGGCGTCCTTTGATGCGTGAGATTGATCATAGGGTCGTCTATCCGACCTCGTGGCTTCCTTATTTTTTGACTGTGGGGGCTTTATGGCCTCTTCGTCAAATTCCGGTAGTAGTTTCCGCTTCGGATAGCTCTTTGTGTGGCGACTGATGCCGTACTTGTGTGCGGTATTGAGTACTTTGCCCCATCTGATCCTGAGTGCATCTTCTGCTGTCTTGAGCCTCTGCTTCTGCTTTCTCAGGCTACGTGCAGTGGCGACGAGCCTTTGGTGGAGGTTTTGATGTTCCAGCAATTTGTCTGGTGTGAGGTTGCCCGGGCTATTATCTTTCCCGGGGATTGATTGTTCGGATTGGCCGCCCTGTTTGGATGGATGCTCGACGTCCCGTTCGTCATCCGTTGATTCACCCTGCTCTATGGCTGGGTCTTTGTCGAGGTGGGGCTTGGCCTTGCGCTTACGCCGCCGCTTTGATTTTTTTTCGGGAGAGCGATCCCTGGCCGCATCCTTTTGGTCCTCATTGTCATTTTTGTTGTTTGTGTCCACCATGCATACATCGTATGATGAGGTTGTTTTCCGGCGCCCTATAGGTGTTGGTTCCTGATCGTCTCCTTTATCGGCGTCCATACCGTCGATATTTTCAGAGTCGAAATCGAGCATGTTAGTTAGATCGTCGAAAGTGGCTATCAAGTGGGTGGTGGGTGGGCTTCGAACTTCGTCGTCCGCGTCCCAACCGCCTCGACCGTAGTCCGGCCGGGGTTCTTTTGACAAAGAGAGAGATTTTAGCAAATTTAGGATATCCCCAACAGGCGAGTGCTGAAAGACGTCCGCGGCGGTGAACTCCATGACCGGAGCCCAATTGGGCTTAATCGGAAGAGGTGCGGGGTTTACGGAGTCTGGATCGGAGTCCGGCACCCTGGAGCCACGGGCCCTGCGAGGGACTACGCCGGTATCCGGCTCTATCGCCGTAGAGATTGCAGTTTCCGGGGTGGCGTCTAACCGTCCGTCCCTGACTGGCGTAGTGGGCTCCGAGCATATGGTCGGAGCGGACACCTGAGCGGCGCTCTGCGCGTTGTCCGATGACAGAGCCAAATCGTGCCCATCATAAAAGTGCGGCGCGCCCGGTTGTGGCTCTAATCCGTCGAAGATCAAGTCCCCGCGGATGTTGGCCATGTAGTTCAAGCTTCCAAACCTGACCTGATGGCCAGGGGCGTAGCTTTCGATCTGCTCCAGATGGCCGAACGAGTCAGCCCGCGGTGTGAAGCCGCCGAATTCGAAGATCTGTCCGGGGAGAAAAGTCTCATCCCGGACCGCATCGCCATTGACGAGCGAAGAAGCCATCGGGCCTAAAAGGCAACGACACAGAGGAACTCTCAATGAAAGCACCAATGTCGGTGTCAAAACCGGCGGATCTCAGGTAGGGGGTCCCGAACTGTGCGTCTAGGCGGATGGTAACAGGAGACAAGGAACACGATGTTTTTACCCAGGTTCGGGCCCTCTCGATGGAGGTAAAACCCTACTCCTTCTTGATTAATATTGATCATATGGGTAGTACAAGAGTAGATCTACCATGAGATCGGAGTGGCTAAACCCTAGAATCTAGCCTATGGTATGATTGTTGTTCGTCCTATGGACTAAAACTCTCCGGCTTATATAGACACCGGAGAGGGCTAGGGTTACACACAGTCGGTTACAATGGGGGAGATCTTCATATCGTATCGCCAAGCTTGCCTTCCATGCAAGGAAAGTCCCATCTGGACATGGGACGGAGTCTTCAATCTTGTATCTTCATAGTCCGAGATTCCGGCCGAAGGTCATAGTCCGGCCATCCGGACACCCCCTAATCCAGGATTCCCTCAAGGGTCATTCCTCCCAATCCTCATCTGATCTCGAATATCCTTTGTCTTCACAAAGATCTCCATGCCACCATGGAGGTGCCTCCCGATCCCTGTCCCAACGTGGAGTGTCGGAGGTCGTGGGCTCAAGGGTGGCTCGCTCTGGTGGTGTGGGCGAGCTGCCCTGGCAAGGGTCTTGTCGGGGCTGCTGAGTCTGCCCCGGCAAGGGTCCTTGCCGGGGAAATCCGTTCCGCCCATCCAATCTCTGTGGCATCGGTCTTCGTCGTTGCTTTGTTTGTCTCGTGCCTTCGGCTTCTTCTCCGGCTTCCCTTCCTTGCCCTGCTTATGCGTGGTCGTGGTTCGTGGCTCCGACTGCTCGTGCACAAGTAAAGGGGTCAAAAGGAGAACCCCTACTTTGGTACACCGACAGGAGCCCCCGGGCCCGGGCCACACATAAGCGCGACACGTTGTTGGGCCAGGCCCAAAACGGTGCGTGGGCAAGCGGGGCGGATTTTACCATGGTAACTGTTCCGTCCGCTGTGCTTCCCCACGACATGCGTTGAGTGCGTGACGTGGGGGTTGCGCGCGCGTGCGTGACCGAAGCGTGCTGGTGTCACCTTGTGGGGGAGAGTAAAGAGGCGGCTTCTGTGTCCCTTCGAGACTGCAGGGCCACTTCTCATTTACTGCCCTTGCTTGGGAACTGTCGCTCCACGTGTCCCATAGCTCCCGCCCTTCACACCATGTTTGCCGCATGCATGATGCAGAGCGAATGGCAGGAGCGCAGGATACGGGAAGTCGTGCGCGTGTGGGCCGATTCCCATGCTCCTTAAATTGAGCGGGGAGGGCGGTCGACGGCCCCGCCGCTGGTCACTTCAACGGGCCGGATTGGTCGAGAGGGGAAGCCGAGCCTCACCCCCGCCCCTTTATAAAGAGGGGAGCGGGATGAACGGTGTCTCTCAATCTTTTGCCATCCGCCTTTCTCCATTCCAGCTTCCTCCTTCCTTCCGTCATGGCGAGGTGGCGTGGCGACGCTTCATCGGTGGCGATGAGGGTCTCGGCTCGACAACGCATCGCTCCTCCTCAAGATCTCGTGGAGGCGGAGCCTCACGTTAGAGGGAGGCAGAGGGGGCGAGGTCGAGGCCGTCGTGGCGCTCGAGGGAGAGGAGGACGGGGCGGCAGATCAATCTCGCCTCCATCAGTAGCCCCTCCTCCGGTGGAGGGCCATGTCGGGGACAACCCTTGCGAGTTCTTCATCAGACTACGCCAGCCACCGCGCCGTCGCCTTTGCCTCCCGACTCCATTCGCGCGGGATATGGAGCTGGATCCACCGCAGGCGTTGCAGCTGCACATGAGGGGTTGTGGGAACAGCGGCATTTGGGCCGACGTCGAGTTCCCGGCCCCTCACGTCATGTATCTCTGCTGAGGGTGGAAGACCTTCGCCCGTGTCCATAGTTTGACGGAGGGGCCCACTCTCCATTTCAAATTAATGGAGAGTGGCCTCCTCTCCGTCGAGATCTTCGGGCACTTCGGGACTCGCGTAAGGTGCTGCGTGGAGAGCTCCTCCGACGATGAAGATTCCTTCTCAAGCGGGAGTGGCAAGGAAGACAGCGGCAGCGACGACAAGGGTAGCGGGCGGCAGGATGGCGGGTCCGACTAAGCGTCGGGCGCCGCTCCATGCGGCACTGGCGACTCCATCATCCGTGTCGCTGGCTCCTTGAACTTCTCGGGGTCGTCTCCTTGGGCGGCTGGCGTTGGGGTGTCGCGAAAGAGGAAGAGGGCGGGCGGCAAGGCCGTCAAGTCAGAGTACGTGGGCACCGACGCCTTCATAGCGTATTGACGGTCCTGCCGCCTCATCTTCCAGCCCTTCTCCTGTCATCATCATCACCAGCCTCCCTTTGGGGTGGCCACTGGGATGTTCTCCTGGTGCCTTCTGCTGCTCGTATCTCGCCTAGGCGCTCCTTTTGCACTTTTGCCTTCTTGTTTCATTTCCTGAGGAGAGGGACAAGAAAGGGATTATGGGCACCTTATCTCTTTTTAGTCTTGTAAGCCTTCGGGCCTTTGTTAACTCTAGAATTTGTAATCCCCCTGTTCATATTTTTCATTTCGTATGAACTATACCTGTACGGGATGTTTGCCGCGTTTTTCGTTCGCGGGTGAAACCCACGACAAGGAGCGAATCCTCGTTACCATCTAGGGTAAACCTTTTTCGCCTGGCAACAGGCCTTGCCGTCCCCCCACCTTACTCGACCTTTCTCACGCTCTTTGGCGGAGGCAGGGATTAGGTGAGCCTAGGCTCCTCGTTCCACCTCCTTGCTTCCACGACTATGAACCAATTCGGACCTAGGAGATAATCCTTGGGTACGTAAAGAGGGGAGCACAGTAGCCCGGAGATGGAAACGGGGTTCACATATCCCAGTCCATAACTAAATGCATGATAGAGGACAGAAGACTTATCTGGATCTGCAGCCCTCGGCAACCTTGACTTGTCGTGGATGGATCCTGATACTTGCAGCCCCCGGCAACCTTGGCTTGGCGGGGTCGGGGCACCGGTCCGTTCCTTTCTTCCAACAGCTCGGCAGAAATGCTTGTGCACCCTGCAAACCAAAGAGGACAGAGAAGAACAGAGAGACGTGCATCGACCTCTAAGCTAGGGGTTAGCCGCCGCCAAGAACTATCAACCCTAACCAAGAAAGAGACTCGACCTAGCATGCATGCTATAACTTAGGGCGCCAACGCTTCGTTTACTTATGCTCAGGGTCTGCGTCTGGCTTTGTACAAAGGGTTACATGCCCCGCCGGCAAGGCTTGTACAAAAGGTGGCTTGCCGGGGGGCCGGCAAGCCGCGCCTTAAGGGTAATACTTGCGAGGATGCTCGATATTCCAGGAGTTGCTCACTGGAATGGCATCTTCGGTCTCCAGGCGGACGGCGCCGGGCCTGGTGACTCATGTTACCCGATAAGGGCCTTACCACTTTGGCGTCAACTTGTTGGAATTCTTGGCCGACTGAACGTGCCAAAGAACAAGGTCGCCTTCCTCAAAGCTCCGAGCATGAACCTTGTGGCTATGGTAACGATGCAAGGCTTGCTGGTAGCGTGCTGCTCTCAGAGCCACCTGAAGACGATCTTCCTCAAGGAGCGTTGCATCATCTTGCCGCAATCTCTCTTGCTCAAGATCATCATAAGCGAGCACTTGAGGTGACCCATATATGAGCTCCGTGGGGAGAACTGCTTCTACCCCATAGACTAGGGCAATGGGCGTCTTGCCAGTGGCTCGATTTGGCGTCGTTCTGATCGACCAAAGAACCGCCGGCAACTCATCAATCCAGCGCCTTCCACTCTTGCACAGCCTGTCAAAAGTCATCGTTCTTAAGCCTCGCAAAACTTCAGCATTTGCTCTCTCAGCTTGGCCATTGGTCCATGGGTGTGCTACGGAAGCAAAACATACCTTGCTGCCGAGATCTTCAATGTATTGTATGAAGGCATGGCTTGTGAACTGTGTGTCATTGTCAGTGATGATCCTGTTGGGCACACCAAAACGGCAAACTAGGTCCTTGAAGAACTTGATGGCTGACGACATTGTCACCTTCCTCACTGCTTCCACCTCCGGCCACTTTGTGAACTTGTCGATTGCAACGTACAAGTATTCAAAGCCCCCGACGGCACGGGGGCAGGGGTCCAATATGTCAAGCCCCCAGACCGAGAAGGGCTAGGAGAGAGGGATGGTTTGAAGGGCTTGAGCTGGTTGATGAAGCTTCTTTGAATGGAACTGGCATGCTTCACACTTGGTTACTAGTGCTGTTGCATCCTAGAGGGCAGTGGGCCAGAAGAAACCTTGCTGGAAAGCCTTGCCGGCAAGGGCCCTCGACCCTATGTGGGAGCCACCTATGCCTCCATGTATCTCTGCCAACAGCTCCAGCCCTTCCTCCTGGGAGATGCACTTCAATTTCACCCCATTCGGTCTTTTTCTATACAACACGTTGTCCACAAATTTGTACAGAGCAGACCAGCGGGCTACTCTTTTTGCTTCTTCGTGCTCTTCAAGAAGCTCTCCTTTTTGGAGGAATCAGACGGTGTGCTGTGCCCATGCTGTAGCCTGCGGCTCGACGACAAGGACCAAAGGCATTTCTTCTGCCCCGGGAGCGGCCGTCTCAACGGCCATGGCCTGAGGCCCTGCCGGAGTTGGCTGCCCCGCGGCAAGGCTAGCATCCATGGCGGCATCTTCGCCAGCGGCCCCTGGGGGCTCAGTGGGGAAGTACTTTTCGGGGCCTAGCTTCCGCTGCTTGTTCTGCCCGGCTGATGGTTTGACGGATGGTTGAGATAGCTGAAGCATAAAAGTTCCTGGTTCCACAGGTAGCTTGAGGGCGGCGCACTTTGACAATTAGTCATCAATGTCGTTCTCCGTCCGAGGGACGTGCTCTGCTTGTATATCGTCAAAGCGCTCCTCTAGCTTCCTCACTTCATCCACGTAAGCTTCCATCAATGGGCTTTGGTAATCTTTGTTGATCTGCTTGACGACGAGTTGTGAGTCTCCTCTGACGATGAGCTTTTTGACTTCGAGGTCCGCCGTGATCCTGAGACCGGCAAGCAAACCCTCATACTCGGCGGTGCTGTTGGTTGACATCTCCCAGGGAAAGTGCATTTGGATGACATACTTGAGGTGCTCTCCGTGGGTGCGACAAGCAGCACACCAGCATCCGTGCCTTGCAGCGAAAAGGCCCCATCAAAGTACATAACCCAGTTGTAGCTCGTTTGCTTGCCGGGGAGGGTAGTCTCCTGTACCTCTTCGTCGGGCATCGAGGTCCATTCTGCAACGAACTGTGCCAAGACTCTTCTCTGAATCGTCGAGGTGCTCTCGGACTTCAAACCGAAACTCGACAGCTCCAAGGCCCATTCCACAATCCTCCCCATTGTGTATGGATTATGCACTATCTGTTGCAATGGGAGGCGGGTGACCACGGTGATCTCGTGGGCTTGGAAGTAATGACGCAGCTTCCTCGACTCCATAAGGAGGCTGAACAGCAATTTTTGCACACATGAGTACCTCGACCTAGCCCCTTGAAAGAGGGAGCTGACGAAGTAAACTGGGTGCTGCACCATTTTCTTCTTTTGCGCCACTTCACCTAGCTGCGCAGGCCCTGTCGCACTGGCTTCAGCCTCTGCCAGGAACTCAGTCTTGCCGGGACCGGGCTCTGCCGGGGAGGGTTCCGGCTCGCCATCCGTTGTCTCTGCCGCTGCCGCTGCCTCTTCGTCGACCTCTCTCTGCGCCACTAGTGCGGCACTAACCACCTGATTCGTTGCCGCTAGATATAGCAACAATGGTTCTTGTGGTTTGGAAGCAACCAGCACCGGGCAGAGGAGAGGTATTTCTTCAAGTCTTGCAATGCTACCTCAGGCTCTGGTGTCCACTCCACTGGGCCCGTCTTCTTCAAGATCTTGAAGAAGGGAAGGGCCCAATCCGCGGACTTGGAGATGAATCTGTGATGACCCACAAGTGTAGGGGATCGCAACAAGTTTCGAGGGTAGAGTATTCAACCCAAATTTATTGATTCGACACAAGGGGAGCCAAAGAATATTCTTGAGTATTAGCAGTTGAGTTGTCAATTCAACCACACCTAGATAACTTAGTAGTAACAGTGGTAAATATAAAGATAGCAAAAGTAATATTTTTGGGTTTTGTAGTGATTGTAACAGTAGCAACGGAAAAGTAAATAAGCTCAGCACAAGATGTGAAAAGCTCGTAGGCAATGGATCAGTGATGGATAATTATGTCAGATGTGATTCCTCATGTAATAGCTATAACATAGGGTGACACAGAACTAGCTCCAATTCATCAATGTAATGTAGGCATGTATTCCGAATATAGTCATACGTGCTTATGGAAAAGAACTTGCATGACATCTTTTGTCCTACCCTCCCGTGGCAGCGGGGTCCTAGCAGAAACTAAGGGATATTAAGGCCTCCTTTTAATAGAGAACCGGACCAAAGCATTAACACATAGTGACTACATGAACTCCTCAAACTACGGTCATCACCAAGAAGTATCCCGATTATTGTCACTTCGGGGTTGTCGGATCATAACACGTAATAGGTGACTATAGACTTGCAAGATAGGATCAAGAACACACATATATTCATGAAAACATAATAGGTTCAGATCTGAAATCATGGCACTCGGGCCCTAGTGACAAGCATTAAGCATAGAAAAGTCATAGCAACATCAATCTTAGAACATAGTGGATACTAGGGATCAAACCCAAACAAAACTAACTTGATTACATGGTAAATCTCATCCAACCCATCACCGTCCAGCAAGCCTACGATGGAATTACTCACGCACGGTGGTGAGCATCACGAAATTGGTGATGGAGGATGGTTGATGATGACGATGGCGACGAATCCCCCTCTCCGGAGCCCGAATGGACTCCAGATCAGCCCTCCCAAGAGAAATTAGGGCTTGGCGGCAGCTCCGTATCATAAAATGTGATGAAACTTCCTCTCTGATATTTTTCTCCGCGAGATGGAATATATGGAGTTGGAGTTGAGGTCGGCGGAGCCTCAGGGGGCCCACGAGACAGGGGGCATGCCCAGAGGGGGTGGGCGCGCCCCCACCCTCGTGGACAGGGTGTGGGCCCCCTGGTCTTGATTCTTTCGCCAGTATTTTTTATATTTTCTGAAACTTGTCTCCGAGGATTTTTCAGGTCATTCCGAGAACTTTTGTTTTCTACACAAGAAACAACATCATGGTAATTCTGCAGAAAACAGCGTCAGTCCGGCTTAGTTTCATTCAAATCATGCAAGTTAGAGTCCAAAACAAGGGCAAAAGTGATTGGAAAAGTAGATACGTTGGAGACGTATCAACTCCCCCAAGCTTAAACCTTTGCTTGTCCTCAAGGACTTCAATTGATAAACTGAAAGTGGTAAAGAAAAACTTTTACAAACTCTGTTTGCTCTTGTTGTTGTAAATATGCAAAGCCAGCATTCAGGTTTCAACAAATATTATAAACTAACCATACTCACAATGACACCTCGGTCTCACAATTACTCATATCAATAGCATTATTAGCTAGCAAGCCATAATAATAAAACTCGGATGACAACACTTTATCAAAACAATCATAACATGATATAACAAAATGGTATCTCGCTAGCCCTTTCTGAGATCGCAAAACATAAATGCAGAGCACCTTTAAAGATCAAGGACTGACTAAACATTGTAATTCATGGTAAAAGAGATCCAGTCAAGTCATACCCAATATAAACCAATAGTAATGAATGCAAATGATAGTGTGCTCTCCAGCGGGTGCTTTTTAATAAGAAGGTGATGACTCAACATAAAAGTAAATAGATAGGCCCTTCGCAGAGGGAAGCAGGGATTTGTAGAGGTGCCAGAGCTCGATTTTAAAATAGAGATTGAATAACATTTTGAGCGGCATACTTTGACTGTCAGCGCAACAACTATGAGATGGTTGTATCTTCCATACTACATGCATTATAGGCAGTTCCCACGCAGAATGGTAAAAGTTTATACTCCCGCACCACCAACAAGCATCAATCCATGGCTTGATCGAAACAACGAGTGCCTCCAACTAACAACAGCCCTGGGGGAGTTTGGTTTAATTATATTGATTTGCTTTGATCTTTTTGGATCATGGGACTGGGCATCCCGGTTACCAACACTTTCTCGTGAATGAGGAGCGGAGTCCACTCCTCTTGAGAATAACCCACCTAGCATGGAAGATATAGGCAGCCCTAGTGGAAACATGAGCTGCTCGAGCATACAAAACAGAATTTCATTTGAAGGTTTAGAGTTTGGCACATACAAATTTACTTGGAATGGCAGGTAGATACCGCATATAGGAAGGTATGGTGGACTCATATGGAATAACTTTGGGGTTTAAAGAGTTTGGATGCACAAGCAGTATTCCCGCTTAGTACAGGTGAAGGCTAGCAAAAGACTGGGAAGCGACCAACTAAGAGAGCGACAACAGTCATAAACATGCATTAAAACTAATTCACACCGAGTACAAGCAAGAGTAGGATATAATCCACCATGAACACAAAAATCGTGAAGGTTATGTTGATTTGTTTCAACTACATGCATGAACATGTGCCAAGTCGAGTTACTCAATTTATTCAAAGGAGGATACTATCCCATCATACCACATCATAATCATTCTAATGGCATGTTGGCACACAAGGTAAACCATTATAACTCATAGCTAATCAAGCATGGCACAAGCGACTATAATCTCTAAATGTCATTGCAAATATGTTTACTTCATAATAAGCTGAATCAGGAATGATGAACTCATCATATTTACAAAAACAAGAGAGGTTGAGTTCATACCAGCTTCTCTCATCTCAATCAGTTCATCATATATCGTCATTATTGCCTTTCACTCGCACGACCGAACGATGTGTATAATAATAAGAGTGCACGTGCATTGGACTAAGCTGGAATCTGCAAGCATTCAAATCGAGAGAGAGGACAAAGTAATATGGGCTCTAAGTTAAATAAACAATCATGCATATGAGAGCCACTAAACATTTTCAATACGGTCTTCTATTCTCAACCCCCCAAAGGAAAGAAAAGAAAACTATTTACACAGGAAAGCTCCCAACAAGTAAAAGAAGAACGAGAAATCTTTTTGGGTTTTGATTTTAATTTCTACTACAAGCATGGGAATTAAACTAACTAATTTTTTGGTTTTTCTTAAGGTTTATCAAACACACAAGAAGAAAATTTGAAAAAGAAAATTAAACTAGCATGGATAATACAATGAAAGAATATGAGCACCGACGACTAGGATAGTGTGTGAACATGAATGTAAACTCAGTGAGGAATACATACTCCCCCAAGATTAGGCTTTTGGCCTAAGTTGGTCTATGACCATGGATATCCTGGCTGATATCTGTAGTTGCAACTGGGGTCGTACTGAGATGCAGCAACAAATGCCTCCTGAGCTGCGGCATGTTAGCGAGCCGCCTCAGCTCTCCTCTCGTATTCAACCGCCTCCTCCCTGGTAACAACATATCTTCGTTTTGCCTGATAATCAAAAAGGGAAGGAGCAGGAAGAGTAACATGGACAGAGCTATGTTTGTCAAAGATTAGTCGATACTGGTGCAATTGTTCATTGCCCTTAAGAAAATGATGATGGACCATAGCGTCATAATCTAAATAAGAACGAGGCAACATCATATCCCCCTCTCGTGGGGCTATATCAAGATAATTTGCCACACGGGTCGCATAAATTCCTCCAAATAAATCTCCAGCTCTACCATTTTTATGCAACCTACGTGCAACTATTGCCCCCAAGTTATAATCTTTAAAACCTAACATAGCACTCTTGAGGACACAAAGATCAGGGACACACATATGACATGCTTCATCTTTACCGTTAATGCATCTACCAATGAAGAGAGCAAAATAATGTATAGCAGGAAAATGAATGCTCCCTATGGTAGCTTGTGTAATACCCCTAGATTCTCCCACTGTAATACTAGCAAGGAAATCTCTAAATTCATATTTGTGGGGATCATTAACACTTCCCCACTGCGGGAGTTTGCAAGCAGTTGTAAAGTCTTCCAGGTCCATGGTATATGATTTGTCATAAATATCAAACAGGACACTATGAGAATTACGCGAAGATGAAAATTTAAACCTTCTCACGAACGAATCAGTTAGATAGTAGTACTGAGGACACTTATCTTGTATGAAGTCCTCAAGATTGGCATTATGCACATATGTATAAAATTCATCCTTAATGCCTGCATTGACCATAAATTCTTCTGGCGGCCATTCACAAGACCGCACTTCAGCTTCCCTTGGTGGATCATCGTCTTGCTCACGCATAGCAAGCCTGGGTCCTTTCTTTACTGAGGAACCACCTTGGTACATTTTACTGAACATATTTCTTTCTCAAGCAACAATCTCCCAAAGCAGTTTTGTGAATGGAGCTTTGAGCAAGGAGATCAAAAATTGCAGCAAAATGAGCTAGAACTCGTGCTTGAGCTGGATGGGGATTTTTTTGGGAAGAAGATGGAGTGTGTGGCTGCTGGCATAAGTGGAGGGGGTCCACCAGGGGCCCACGAGACAGGGGGGCGCGCCCAGGGATGGTGGGCGCGCCCTCCACTCTCGTGGCCTGGTGCTTGCCCCTCCTGAAGTGATTTCAGTGCCTAAAATCCTCAAATATTCCATAAAAAATCATACTAAATTTGCAGGGCATCTGGAGCACTTCAATTTTCGGGATATTTTTTATTGCATGGATAATTCAGAAAACAGACAGATAATACTATTTTTGCTTTATTTATTTTAAATAATAGAAATTAAAAAGAAAGTACAAAAGGTTGTGCCTTCTACTTTCATCCATCTCATGATCATCAAAATGAATCCACTAACAAGGTTGATCAAGTCTTGTTAACAAACTCATTCCGAATAACACGGAACCGGAGAAGTTTCGAAGTGACACTAGGTTACCTCAGCGGGGATATGGATATCCCCAACAATAAGAATATCATACTTTTTCTTGACAGTAGGGAGAGGAAATTCGAAACCTCCAATAATGATTGATGGAATTTTCTCAATAGAATTTATGCTATGAGCTTGAGGTTGTTTCCTCGGAAAATGTACCATATGCTCATTTCCATTAACATGAAAGATGACATTGCCTTTGTTGCAATCAATAACAGCTCCTGTAGTATTTAAAAAGGGTCTACCAAGGATAATCGATATACTGTCATCCTCAGGAATATCAAGAATGATAAAGTCTGTTAAGATAGTAACGTTCGCAACAACAACAGGCACGTCCTCACAAATGTCGATAGGTATAGCAATTGATTTATCAGCCATTTGCAAGGATATCTCAGTGGGTGTCAACGTACTTAATTCAAGTCTACGGCACAAGGAAAGAGGCATAACACTAACACCGGCTCCTAAATCACATAAAGCAGTTTTAACATAATTTCTCTTTATGTAGCAAGGTATAGTGGGTACTCCAGGATCACCAAGTTTCTTAGGTATTCCACCCTTAAAGGTATAGTTGGCAAGCATGGTGGAAATCTCAGCTTCAGGTATTTTCCTCTTATTACTGATGATATCTTTCATATACTTCGCATAAGGATTTAATTTAAGCATATCAGTTAAGCGCATGCGTAAGAAAATAGGTCTAATAATTTCAGCAAAACGCTCAAAGTCCTCATCATCCTTTGTCTTGGATGGTTTAGGAGGAAAGGGCATGGGTTTCTAAACCCATGGTTCTCTTTCTCTACCATGCTTCCTAGCAACAAAATCTCTCTGATCATAACCTTGGCTTCTTGATTGTGGGTTATCAAGACCAACAGCAGGTTCAGTTTCTTTATCATTGTTATTACTAGGTTGAGCATCTACATGAACATCATTAATAGCATTATCATCAAGTTCAAGTTCATCTCCGGATTGTGTTTCAGCATCAGAGATAGAAGTATCATTAGGATTCTCAGGTGTTTCTACATTAGGTTCACTAGAAGCATACAAAGTCCTATCATTTTTCTTTTTCTTCTTCTTAGAAGAACTAGGAGCATCTAGATTATTATTCTGAGAATCTTGTTCAACTCTCTTAGGGTGGCCTTCAGGATACAAAGGTTCCTGAGTCATTTTACCAGTTCTAGTAGCCACTCTAACAGCAAAGTCATGTTTATTATTTAATTCAACTAGCAATTCATTCTGAGCTTTATGTACTTGTTCAGCTTGAGTAGCAACCATAGAAGCATGTTTACTAGTGAGTTTAAGTCCACCTTTAACTCTAGCTATATAATCATTGAAGTGTCCAATCACATAAGCATTATTCTTCAATTGTCTACCAACATAATCATTGAAATTTGCTTGTCTATTCATGAAATCATCAAATTCATCTAAGCATGGACTATGAAATTTAGTAGATGGGATTTCATCTTTATCATATATATAGAGAGAATTTACCTTCCCTACCTGTGTCGGGTTATCAAGACAATGTGGTTCTTCGACAGGCGGTATATTAAGACCATGTATTTCTTCAATAGGTGGTAAACTCTTAACATCTTCAGCTTTAATACCTTCTTCTTTCATTATTTCTTTGCCTCTTGCATATCTTTAGGACTGAGAAATAGAACACCTCTCTTCTTCGGAGTAGGTTTAGGTATAGGCTCAGGAGTTGGCTCAATTAGTTCATGAATTGGCTCAGGAATTGGCTCAGGAAGAGTCCAATTATTCTCATTAGTCAACATATTATTTAATAATAATTCAGCTTCGTCGACCGTTTTTTCCCTGAAAACACAACCAGCACAACTATCCAAGTGGTCCTTGGAAGCATCAGTTAGTCCATTATAGAAGATATCAAGTATTTCATTTTTCTTAAGTGGGTGATCAGGCAAAGCATTAAGTAATCGGAGAAGCCTCCCCCAAGCTTGTGGGAGACTCTCTTCTTTGATTTGCACAAAATTATATATTTCCCGCAAGACAGCTTGTTTCTTATGAGCAGGAAAATACTTAGCAGAGAAGTAATAAATCATATCCTAGGGACGACGCACACAACCAGGATCAAGAGAATTAAACCAAGTCTTAGCATCACCCTTTAATGAGAATGGAAATATCTTAAGGATGTAATAATAGTGAGATGTCTCATCATTAGTAAACCGGGTGGCTATATCATTTAACTTGGTAAGATGTGCCACAACAGTTTTAGATTTAGTGCCATAGAAAGGATCAGATTCAACTAAAGTAATAATCTCAGGATCAACAGAGAATTCGTATTCCTTATCAGTAACAAAGATAGGTGAAGTGGCAAAAGCAGGGTCATGTTTCATTTTAGCATTTAAAGTTTTTTGTTTCAGCTTAGCTAACAATTTCTTAAGATCTGATCTATCATTGCAAGCAAGAAAATATCTAGCAGTTTCTTCATCCATAACATAACCCTCGGGAACAACAGGCAATTCATAATCATTCGGAGATCTTTCATCATCACTATCATCAATAATTTCATCTTCAATAATTTCATTCTCTCTAGCCTTAGCAAGTTGTTCATCAAGAAATTCAGCTAATGGCACAATAGTATCAAGCATAGAAGTAGTTTCATCATAAGTATCATGCATAGCAGAAGTGGCCTCATCAATAACATGCGACATATCAGAATTCATAGCAGTAGAAGGTTTAGGTGTCGCAAACTTATTCATAACAGAAGGAGAATCTAGTGCAGAGCTAGATGGCAGTTTCTTACCTCCCCTCGTAGTTGAGGGATAGATTTTAGTTTTTGTGTCTTTCAAGTTCTTCATAGTGATCAACAGATTTAAATCCCAAGTGACTCAGAGAATAGAGCTATGCTCCCTGGCAACGGCACCAGAAATTAGTCTTGATGACCCACAAGTGTAGGGGATCGCAACAGCTTTCGAGGGTAGAGTATTCAACCCAAATTTATTGATTCGACACAAGGGGAGCCAAAGAATATTCTTGAGTATTAGCAGCTGAATTGTCAATTCAACCACACCTGGATAACTTAGTATCTACAGCAAGGTATTTAGTAGCAAAGTAATATGATAGTAATGGTAACAGTGGTAAAGATAAAGATAGCAAAAGTAATATTTTTGGGTTTTGTAGTGATTGTAACAGTAGCAACAAAAAACTAAATAAGCGAAGCACAAGATGTGAAAAGCTCATAGGCAATGGATCAGTGATGGATAATTATGTCGGATGTGATTCCTCATGTAATAGCTATAACATAGGGTGACACAGAACTAGCTCCAATTCATCAATGTAATGTAGGCATGTATTCCGAATATAGTCATATGTGCTTATGGAAAAGAACTTGCATGACATCTTTTGTCCTACCCTCTCGTGGAAGCGGCGTTCTAGCGGAAACTAAGGGATATTAAGGCCTCCTTTTAATAGATAACCGGACCAAAGCATTAACACATAGTGAATAGATGAACTCCTCAAACTACGGTCATCACCGAGAAGTATCCTTATTATTGTCACTTCGGGGTTGTCGGATCATAACACGTAATAGGTGACTATAGACTTGCAAGATAGGATCAAGAACACACGTATATTCATGAAAACATAATAGGTTTAGATCTAAAATCATGGCACTCGGGCCCTAGTGACAAGCATTAAGCATAGCAAAGTCATAGCAACATCAATCTTAGAACATAGTGGATACTAGGGATCAAACCCTAACAAAACTAACTTGATTACATGGTAAATCTCATCCAAGGCATCACCGTCCAGCAAGCCTATGATGGAATTACTCATGCACGGCAGTGAGCATCATGAAATTGGTGATGGAGGATGGTTGATGATGACGATGGCGACGAATCGCCCTCTCCGGAGCCCCGAACGGACTCCAGATCAGCCCTGTCGAGAGATATTAGGGCTTGGAGGCGGCTCCGTATCGTAAAACGCGATGAAACTTCCTCTCTGATTTTTTTCTTCGTAATACGAAATATATGGAGTTGGAGTTGAGGTCCGCGGAGCCTTAGGGGGCCCATGAGACAGGGGGCGCGCCCAGAGGGGGTGGGCGCTATCGGTGTCAAAACCGGCGGATCTCGGGTAGGGGGTCCCGATCTATGCGTCTTAGGGTGATGGTAACAGGAAGCGATGGACACAATGTTTACCTAGGTTCGGGCCCTCTTGATGGAGGTAAAACCCTACTTCCTGCTTTATTAATATTGAAGATATGAGTAATACAAGAGTAGATCTACCACGAGATCGTGGAGGCTAAACCATAGAAGCTAGCGTATGATGGTATGATTGTAATTGTGATCGGCCTTCTAAGGACCAACCTCTCTGGTTTATATAGACACCAGAGAGGGCTAGGGTTTACATGGAGTCAGTTACAAGGAACGAAATATAATATCCGGATCGCCAAGCTTGTCTTCCACGCAAAGGAGAGTCCCATCCGGACACGGGCCGGAGTCTTGAGTCTTGTATCTTCATGCTCCAATAGTCCGGACGATGTTTATAGTCCGGCTGTCCGGATGCCCCCAAATCTAGGACTCCCTCAGTAGCCCCTGAACCAGGCTTCAATGACGATGAGTCTGACGCGCGGTCTTGTCTTCGGCATTGCAAGGCGGGTTCCTTCTCCGAATACTCCAAGGTAATTATCGAACACGTAGACCGTGTCCGGATCTACAAAATGATCTTCACATACCATTGTAGGGAACATAGCATAAATTCCTTCTGCTGGCAATCTTCGTACGTCATGCCCTTGCATCGTGGCCTAGTCCAACACAAACTAGCGTTTCTTGCCCCACCTCGAGTCGCGTTGCGAGGCGGTTTTACTGGCATGTCCTGTCAAAGCAGAGATCGTGTTCCTCTTATTACGGGATCTTTCATCAATATGGGCGTGTGTGACCCCACGACGACCGTTGGTATGACTCCGTGTACTTTTGGATATGTCTCAAGCGGTTGCGCTGAGGACTCTTGATATTCATCCCCTTTATAAAGGGGTCGAGGCCTATGCCTCTTTTCCACCTCCTTTGCTCCTTCTCGCACCTCGAGTTCTAACACCCAAGACCTAAGCTCCAACACCCCAGATCCTCCAATATGTCCGGATCCAATGCAAAAGGCTGGTGGGTGGCCTCCTCGATCCAAGAGGAGGACATTACGAGGCTTAGGGAGGTCGGATACCTGACCGCAAATATCCAGCACAGGCTTCCTGCTCCAGGGCAGGTTATCCCTACACCGGAGCCCAATGAGAGTGTTGTGTTTGTCCCTCACTTCCTCCGCGGCCTGGGCCTCACCCTCGACCCCTTTGTGAGGGGGCTCATGTTCTACTATGGGTTGGATTTTCATGATCTGGCTCCGGACGCTATCCTCCATATCTCGTCGTTCATTATTGTGTACGGGGCTTTTCTCCACGTCACCCCACACTTTGGCTTATGGCTCAAGACCTTCAATGTGAAGCCGAAGATGATCGAGGGGCGACATGCGGAGTGCAGAGGTGCCATAATAAGCAGGAACGCCAATGCCCCATGGCCAGAGGGTTCTTTCCCGGAAGTACCCGGTGTGTGGCAACGGAGGTGGTTTTATGTTACAGCTCCTAGAGGAACAAAGTGGGTAGCCGCCCCTGAGTTCCGTTCGGGCCCTCCATCACAGTTGTCGTCATGGACCGACGTACGACGGAATTGGGGGCCCGCTAGTGATGTTCCAATACTATAGAGCCGTATCCGGGAGCTTATCGAGAAGGACATAAATCTTGTCAGCATAATTCAAGTAATGCTAATCCGAGAGACGTTGTCGTGCAAACGTCGGCCTCTCCGGATGTGGGAGTTCAATCCGGAGGGTCCGCGGACTATTAAGCACTTCTTCAGCCTGAAGCTGGAAGGGATGTGTAAATTATTCTTCGGACCACAAGTAAAGTGTTCGGACACCACCGAGGATGCGGGCCTAAGCTACAATCGCCTAGATGCCCAAGTAAGTAACCTTAAAGCCGGACACTTCATTTATATTTGTCATAACCATTATTCTGAAAAACCCTCCGTGGCCAGGAATGGATCAACAAGGCGGAGAGAATCAGGTGTCCTACGCCACTTCCTGAAGGCTCGCCTGGTCCAACAATTGCCAAGATGCTTGGCCGGGTGCTCAGCAAAATCCCCTCAGGGAAAGGCGAAGGAAAGGGAAGTGAAGCCAAACTTCACACATTACGCATCCAAACCGGGGGAATCGTTACCTCCCCTAAGGAGGATAGTCGGGAAGGGGAGGGTAAAGCCTCCTACCCGCGCGGGAGGAAAAGGGCCACCTCCGAAGACTTGGAGACGGAGATGCCCAAGCAAGGGAAGAAGGTATCACCAGGGGGCTCTGCCGCGACGGGCACCCTCACCGCGTCGTGCCCACCAACGGGCCAGCCCTCCACCGAGCTGTAAGTTAATCGTTAATTCGAAGGTATGGTGTTTCTTCGAGATCCCTAACCAGGACTTCGTCTTTTGCAGTCCGGCTAGCGGCTCTTCTCAACAGAGTTCGTCTTCGGGGGATCTTCCTCCGAAGATGATGGAGAGTGAGACCCCACCCACCTCTCCGCCTCATGAAGTGGGAGACACTGAGGTGTCATCACGGAGGAGTCCGGATCTGCCGAAGCCGGAAGCTAATGCGTCAGTCGCCCTGAGCCCGGAGTGTTTGGCTCCCACGAGGGGCGATGAGAAGGGTCTGACACAGTTCGATATCCGGTCGGATGTACTGACAGGTCTTCTGGAGCGAGCTGCGCTCTCAGAGGAGCACCGCTCATTAATGAGCATGGTGCTCAAGAAGATTTCATCCGCTACAAGCGGTTTGAATGAGGCATTTACGAGCCTGCTCAAAGGCTTTGAGGTATGTAGTGAAAAATGCACTATATTTTGGTTGTGAGGCACGCGCTAGGTGTGCTTCATATGGATAGTAGCCCCTGAGACTCTGGTTGCCTGCCATAGGTGGCAAACGGGGGATCATATAGTAATGGCTGCGTTGTACATGTGTGCAGGTATCTAAGGATCCGGCAGCTGACCAGTCTGTTGAAGTTGTCGAACTAAGGAGGCAGATCGGATCTATCGATGCCGATATCACGCTGGTGAACAAGAGGCTGGAAGAGTCACAGGGTATGTGCCTTGCTTCCCTTATTATGTTTGTATAGGAAAATGTGAGAGGGGCATAATATTAATGCAATACGTTTGTACTGCAGATGGTGCTGCTGCTGTGGAGGCCCTGAGGGCGGAACTTGCTCAGGCCAAGGAACAAGCTCGGGCTAGCAATGCGGCTGCCCTAAAGGCGGCCAAAGAATGGAGAGCCGAACAGGCTGCTCATCGCCGAAGCGAGGAAAAGATAGCCGAAATGGCTGTGGAGTTAAAAAATCCCTTCGATCGGTATGTACTCCTTGAAAAGGAGAATAAGCCTAGCTCGGCCGAGCTGGACAAGGCACTTAATGCCACCAAGGAGATGCGGACCGAGATCCGAGGTATGCGGGAGGAGCTCCAACAGGCCGACAAAATCGTGGCTGGGGGCTCCTACTTACTGCGGACGAAGTTTTTGGATCCGAAGTATGCTCCCCTGGATGGACGCTGGAGTCCGGCCGACACATATGCGGTCTTGGCGAATAGTACGGCCGACGCTGCCAAGTTCTTCGAGGATCAAGGTGATAAGGAAGTAGAGAAGCTTTTCTGGTCGCAATTCAATGCTCCCACTCGCCTTCTGTCGTTAAATGAGAAGATGGCTGCTGTGGCGGAGCTTCACAGGTTGTCCGGGCTTGCAATGCGGTCTGTAATAGATCATCTTTGGGCGAAGGGGCCTAAGCCGGACAGCTACTTTGGTTTGGTGCAACAATTCCTTGGGGTCGTGCCTCGGATCGATGCCATGAGGAGGTCGGCGTGCATAGAGGGTGCACGAATGGCTCTTGCCCGCGTTAAAGCCTATTGGACGGATATGGAGGCCACCATAGTAGCGACCCAGGATCCGGCGGGGGGCCAATATCCGGTTGAGCACTACTTGGCACAGGTCACAGAAGGTGCCTGCTTAATAGAGGCGCAGTGCTCGAAGAATGACTTTTTGCCTGAAAATATGATTGTGTCCCATGTGCAGCCGTTTATATATATAAGTAATCCGAAAGATAGCAGTCGTTGGCTTTAGCCCCCACGCATACAGTGCGGCGGTGTTCGCGAAAATTATGCTTAATCACACTTGATCCAACGTCTTGGTCCATTAAGGGAGTGATCGCACGTCGAACTAGGCAACCGGACTATATAGCTGTAACACATTCACTTAGCCATGGGAGTCTAATGGTGGGGCTACTACGTAGCCCATGGTACCTTCACGTGCATCCGAACACGGGCGCGTATGTACATGACTGGGAAACGGCCCTTCGTTAATGCGGAGGAATCCTAAAGATTCCGGTGAGTCTTCTAGTGGTTGAACAGTCTCACGCTGCATCATGACAGTCAGTTTTTGGCTTTCTCTACTGAGGTGCTCATCCAGAATAACCAGGGCATAATCGCAGTAGTTCTCCTTTGGCCGCCTTAGCCGATAATAACAGAACGTAAGGGGACAAACCCAGGAGCCGGGCAAACCCAACATTTGACCAAAGACATGATTCAGAGCTGATGCATAAAAGGCCAAACTCGTGACGCCGAACACTCCCGAAGGTATTCGGGCTTTATAACAGAAGATGGGCTGAAGAATGCCCATTCATTATGTAACACCCCGGATGTAACTTTCCATCTTTGTAACTCCAACTCTTGCCATTTTCGGCTATGTGTTATGATATTCCCTCCGTGGTTGGGTTTTTGTCTTTTGTTTTGCATTTTATTCATGTCATGCATCTCATATCATGTCATCATGTGCATCTCATTTGCATACGTGTTCGTCTCATGCATCCGAGCATTTTCCCCATTGTCCGTTTTGCAATCCGACACTCCCACGTGCACCGGCGCACCTCTCTTGTCTCTTTTCGTGTGCGGGTGTTAAACATTCTCGGAATGGACCGAGGCTTGCCAAGTGGCCTTGGTACACCACCGGTAGACCACCTGTCAAGTTTCGTGTCATTTGGAGCTCGTTTGATACTCCAACGGTTAACCGCATAACCGCAAAGGCCTCTTTTGGGTTGCAGCCCAACACCCCTCCAAAACAGCCCAATAACCCATCTAAGTCACTTCCATGCTCTCGGTCGTTCGATCACAATCGTGTGGGCGAAAACTACACTCCATTTGGAGTCTCCTAGCTCCCTCTACCTACAAATATGCATCTCCCCCTCCAAATCACGGGCGAAACCCTAGCCACCGCTCCCCTCGCGCCGCCGGACACGTCCGGGCAACGCCGGACGCGTCCACCTCCGCCGCCCGACCTCTCGCAGCCCACCACATGGCGCCCGGCCACCCGCGCCACCGACTCCACCGGACACCGCCCCGTGCCGCCCGGCCCCGCCACGGCCTCCGCCGGCGCCGGATCCGCCCAGATCCGGTCGGCCCATCTCCTCCTCCGGCCGTCTTCCTCCCCTCCGGCACCAACTCCGGCGAGGCTCCGGCCTGCCTCGAAGTCCGCGCCCGGATCCAGATCTAGAACCCTAAAGGTTGACCTCGTTTTTCTCCAAGTATGCATTATTTTTAGCCCTGTTCATCGCATCATAACTCCGTCATCATAGCTCCGTTTCATGCGCATGATCTATCAAAATGTTCAACACGATGTGCTCTTCATTTTGTTCCATTGGGCCATGATCATTTGAGGTCATCTCGATGCCCAAATCTCTGATGCAACAGTGCTATATAATGTTAGTTTCTATTTCTTAACAGATTGTGGGCATTTGTCATTTTTGCTACATTTATTGTGTGCATCTTATGGGCATGAGCTCTACATGTGTTTTGTACTATGCCATGCCATCTTTACAGAGGTGCTTGTCATGTATTTTTGTGATCAATGTGGTGACTAGCACAAGCATGCAAACTAAGCTTCGTGATGTTGCTGATTTCAGTCCCTGTTTTGCTGTTATTTTGATACCATGTAAACATGATACTATAGAGAGATCCATGCATATTTTGAGATAGTACAGTAAGGATGATTTGAACATATGGTTATGCTCTATCTATTCATGCCCCTGTTTGCAATTATGGAGTAGTCTAGAATGTCATTTGCTTGCTCTACTTTTGCTATAAAATGTTTCCTGGAAGATTGTTTACATGTTATTCAATTTTGCCAAGGTTGTTGTAGTTGATCCTTGCATGCTATGAACTTTTCCCTGCCATGTTTAGTGTCATACACATGTATTCTTGCTGGTGCTATGCTTATCTTGTCATGCAATGACTTGTGGTCAGTGAATCGAGCTTGCAAAGATGCCTTCATGATGCTGTCAATGCCATGCTCTGTTTGCTGAAACTGTTAACGAAACTTGCTATGTTTACATGGGTGCCATCATATCTTCTGATCCTTTTTGGCTCATGGTCAGTAAGGGACTTTTGCTCTATGCTTTGAGTAGAATCATGCCATGTCTTGTTTTGCTATTATAAGTTCCTGCAGCATGTTGATTGCTTGCTCTGAACATTGCTACCTGATGCTATTTATGTCATGTCCAAGCTGATATCTTTTGCACTTTTGCCATGCTTGTTTGAACCTGCTATTGTGTGATTTAGCCGTAGCTCAGTGTTCCTCTTTTGTCAAGCATCTCCTGTAGATCACTATCGTATGCTTTGTTGTTATGTTGGGTGCTGTAGCATAGTTTCTTGTTGCATGCTAAGTAGCATCATGTTGTTAATCGCAGATTTGTGTCATTCTTGTTTTGCTTGCTATTTGCAAACTGTGCATCCGTTCCCGGTGATCTTTATATCGATTTCAACCAAAATCATCTCATCTTTCCAGCAGCATACTTGGTTTGCCAAGTTGATGCCTTGTTCATCATTTTTCCTTCCGGAGCCCGCATACGCACTGCATATCACATCTCGCATATCATGACATGTATTACATCATGTTGCTTGTGCATTGCACCATGATTTATTGTGGTTCCATTGTTTGTGTTCTTGCTTTGGGTAGAGCCGGGAGATGAGTACGTGAACGAGGAACCTGTTGAGTATGTTTACGAGGATCAAGCTCTCGACAACTCCGAGAACTTTACAGGCAAGATGACCATACCTTCGATATCACTTCTATCTTTGCTTTGCTAGTTGCTCGCTCTATCGCTATGTTAGCTCTACCTACCATTTGTTTATCATGCCTCCCATATTGCCATGTCAAGCCTCTAACCATCCTGTCCTAGCAAACCGTTGTTTGGCTATGTCACCGCTTTTGCTCAGCCCCTCTTATAGCGTTGCTAGTTGCAGGTGAAGATGAAGTTTGTACCTTGTGGAAAATGGATATTTGGGATATCACAATATCTCTTGTTTAATTAATGCACCTTATATACTTGGTAAAGGGTCGAAGGCTCGGCCTTATGCCTGATGTCTTGTTCTACTCTTGCCGTCCTAGTTTCCGTCATACCGGTGTTATGTTCGTTGATCTTGCGTTCCTTACAGGGTTGGGTGATTTATGGGACCCCCTTGAAAGTTTGCTTTGAATAAAACTCCTCCAGCAAGGCCCAAACTTGGTCTTACCATTTGCCACCTAAGCCTTTTTCCCTTGGGTTTTCGTGAGCCCGAGGGTCATCTTTATTTACCCCCCGGGCTAGTGTTCCTTCGAATGCTGGTCCAACCTGAGCGATGTCCGGCGCCCCTTGGGCAACCAGGGTCTATGCCAACCCGACGTCTGGCTCATCCGGTGTGCCCTGAGAACGAGATATGTGCAGCTCCTATCGGGATTTGTCGGCACTTCGAGCGGCTTTGCTGGTCTTGTTTTACCATTGTCGAAATGTCTTGTAAACCGGGATTCCAAGACTGATCGAGTCTTCCCGGGAGAAGGTATATCCTTCGTTGACCGTGAGAGCTTGTGATGGGCTAAGTTGGGACACCCCTGCAGGGTATTATCTTTCAAAATCCATGCCCACGGTTATGAGGCAAATGGGAATTTGTTAATGTCCGGTTGTAGAGAACTTGACACTTGGCTTCATTAAAATGCATCAACCGTGTGCGTAGCCATGATGGTCTCTTCTCGGCGGAGTCCGGGAAGTGAACACGGTTTGGGTTATGTATGTACGTAAGTAGTTTCAGGATCACTTCTTGATCGCTTCTAGCTTCTCGACCGATGTGTTGCTTCTCTTCTCGCTCTCACTTGCGTATGTTAGCCACCATATATGCTTAGTGCTTGCTGCAGCTCCACCTTATTACCCCTTTTCCTACCCATGAGCTTAAATAGTCTTGATCTCCCGGGTGTGAGATTGCTGAGTCCTCGTGACTCACAGATTCTACCAAAACAGATGCAGTTGCCGAGGATACCAGCGCAAGTGGCACACCCGAGCTCAAGTGGGAGTTTGATGAGGACCTTGGTCGTTACTACGTTTCGTTTCCAGATGATCAGTAGTGGAGCCCAGTCAGGACGATTGGGGATCTAGCATTTGGGGTTATCTTCTTTTCATTTGGATTTGACCGTAGTCGGTCTATGAGTGTATTTTGAATGATGTATGAATCTTATTTATGTATTGTGTGAAGTGGCGATTGTAAGCCAACTATCTTTATCCCATTCTTGTTCATTACATGGGATTGTGTGAAGATGACCCTTCTTGCGACAAAACCACCATGCAGTTATGCCTCTAAGTCGTGCTTCGACACGTGGGAGATAGAGCCGCATCGTGGGTGTTACAAGTTGGTAATCAGAGCCATCCCCGACTTAGGAGCCCCCCCTGCTTGATTGTTTGCTAGCGTTGTTGAATCTAGAACAAAAAATGTTTTGAGTCTTAGGATTATATATATCGGAGAGTAGGATTCTTTTTACTCCTTAGTCCCTTCGTCGCTTTGGTGAGCTCTCCTGACGTAGATGTTTTGACTTTCCTCTCCTCAAATTTCACTAAGAAAAATTTAGGATCACGCGGGTATCTTGGAATCGTTCCGATGGTTTTGTGACGAGAACATTGTTCTTGGCGCCTCCCTACATTTAGGGGTTGTGGCAGTGTCCCGGGGAGTTGAGCTGCGAGGTGTTATTGTCACAATTTTATCGTTGCAGTTCTGGAATACCTGAGTTTTGCCGACATCGAAAATCTCTTTTATGCAGTTGTTGGTGAGATAACCTCGACGCCACCCAGTACTGGGGCGGGAGTTCGGGAGTATTGCCATAAGTCGTATAACGGATGCTTTTCGAAGGTTGAGGTACATGATTTCCGAAGGTTTCTTGGTTATGTGTTGACGGATGGATACAGCTGGATGTAGGGATTGTTAGTTTGGGTGAGATATATTGCTTCCCCTGTATCCCCAACACATGATTGCATAACCAGAAAGTTTCGGGAGTTTATAGGTGGGATTCAAGTAGCTCTAGCATTTCTTCCCGCAGATATTTGGTTTGTGATTGGGTAATCCTTACCACTTATTTGTTGCAGTTGTACCTTGTTACTTCATTCATCAATATCTTATCAAGTGGCTTCTCGCCTTAATGGACATGTGATGTTAGCTTTGGGAATTCATTCGTTCATCCTTGTTCGAATGTTTATTGTGAAGACAATATGTTGCAATTTCTATCCATTGATTCAACTTGTCTATCAAGATGCTAACGGATGTCACCCTCTTCAGGATGGCTCCACCAACGCGTCAGAATCCGGAACGCAATGATGGGAGTCAGGCGAACCCTCCACCTCCACCTCCGCCTCCGGAGGCATGGCAAGCTTTGATGGCAGCCACAAACGCCAATGCTCATATGATGACTCAGCTCATGCAAGAGCGGAACCAAGGCCAAGGCAACCAAGGGAATCAAGGTCAAGGGCAGTTCAACCATCCGCCTCAATTTCCTACCCTCAACCAGTTCCTGGCAAATCAGCCGAAGTCTTTCAGCTACTGTGCTGAGGCCACAGATGCCGATGATTGGCTCGTGGATATCAACAAGCATTTTGAATGTAGTAATGTCAGGCCTGAGGACTACTTCAAGTTCGCTTCTTTTCAGCTCAAGGACCAAGCAGTTGATTGGTTCCAGCAATACAAAGATTCCAGAGGAGGTCGAGTGATTACTTGGACTGATTTCTGTCGGGACTTTAAAGCTCACCACATTTCTACCAGTGTTGTTGAGAGCAAGCGTGAGGAGTTCCGCAATCTCAAGCAAGGCAACATGTCAGTATACGAATACAACAAGCAGTTTCAGAAACTTGCTCGCTTTGCTAAACAAGACGTTCCTGATGAGAAGAGTATGATTTATCAATTCAGAGGTGGCCTCAGAGAGGATCTGCAGTTAGCTCTCGTTCTTGTTGAGTCTACTCAGTTTGATCAATTCTACAATATGGCTCTCAAGCAAGAAGGTGCTCAGCTCAAGTGTGAGGCTGCTAAGAAGAGAATCAGGGATGCAGTGGAGTCTTATTCTTCCTCACAAGTGGCAGCTAAGCAGCAGTAGTTCTACCTTCCTCCTCCTCCGTTTCGTCAGCCTTACCAGCAGAAGAACTCAGGTGGTCGTGGATCTTCCCACCCACCCAACCCAGGCTATCAGAACAAGTCTAATTCTCAATCTCCAAGGTCAAATGCTCCTTATCATCGTCCGCTCTTAGAGGTGACTTGCAACAAGTGCCAGCAGAAAGGTCACTACGCGAACAAGTGCTTCAACCAAAGGCGCCTTCCTTCTCCTCCAACCTCTTGCTATTCCGGAATGGAAGTTTGATCATATCGAGATGGACTTCATGACTGGATTTCCTAAGTCCAAGCGTGGAAATGATGCTATCTTTGTTGTCATTGACAAGCTTACTAAAGTGGCTCATTTTCTTCCTATCAAAGAATCTATCAGAGCAGCTCAGCTGGTAGAGCTATACACCTCCAGAATTGTCTCCTTGCACGGTATTCCACAATTGATATCTTCAGATCATGGAAGCATCTTCACTTCTAAGTTCTGGGACTCCTTTCAGAAGGCCATGGGCACCAACATTCGTTTCAGCACAGCTTTCCATCCTCAAACAGGTGGCCAAGTCGAGCGAGTCAATCAAATCCTTGAAGACATGCTCAGGGCTTGTGTCATCTCTTTCGGTATGAAGTGGGAAGATTGTCTTCCATATGTCGAGTTCTCCTACAACAACAGCTTCCAAGCGAGTTCGGGCAAGTCCCCATTTGAAATTCTCTATGGCAGAAAGTATCGTACTCCTCTCAATTGGTCCGAGACAGGTGAACGCCAACTTCTTGGCAATGACTTGATCACAGAAGCCGAAGAAATGTGCAAAGTCATTCGTGAGAATCTCAAAGCCGCGCAATCGCACCAGAAGAGCTATTATGATGACAAGCACCGTGATGTGGCTTTTGAAATCGGAGACCATGTCTACCTCCGCGTCTCTCCAATGAAAGGCACCCGTCGCTTCGGTATCAAAGGGAAGCTTGCCCCTAGATACGTGGGTCCTTTCAAGATCATTGGCAAAAGAGGTGATCTCGCCTATCAACTTGAGCTTCCGTCCAACTTCGTGAACGTGCACGATGTATTTCATGTGTCACAGCTTCGCGAGTGCTTCAAGACTCCTGATCGCACTATCAACTTCGAAGAAATTGACCTCCAAGAAGATCTCTCTTATCATGAGCACCGCGTTGCTCTTCTTGAAGAAACCAAGCACAAGACTCGCAACAAGTCTATCAAATTCCTGAAAGTGAAGTGGTCACACCATTCCGACCGAGAAGCCACCTGGGAGCGCGAGGATCACCTCCGTTTCGAATATCCGGAGTTCTTTCAGTCCTAGATCTTGGAACGAGATCCTCTTGTAGTGGTGGAGTGTTGTAACACCCCGGATGTAACTTTCCATCTTTGTAACTCCAATTCTTGCCATTTTAGGCTATGTGTTATGATATTCCTTCTATGGTTGGGTTTTTGTCTTTTGTTTTGCATTTTATTCATGTCATGCATCTCATATCATATCATCATGTGCATCTCATTTGCATACGTGTTCGTCTCATGCATCCGAGCATTTTCCCCGCTGTCCGTTTTGCAATCCGACACTCCCACCGGCGCACCTCTCTTGTCTCTTTTCGTGTGTGGGCGTTAAACGTTCTCGGAATGGACCGAGGCTTGCCAAGTGGCCTTGGTACACCACCGGTAGACCACCTGTCAAGTTTCGTGTCATTTGCAGCTCGTTTGATACTCCAATGGTTAACCGCATAACCGCATAGGCCTCTTTTGGGTTGCAGCCCAACACCCCTCCAAAAGAGCCCAATAACCAATCTAAGTCACTTCCATGCTCTCGGTCGTTCGATCACGATCGTCTGGGTGAAAACTACAATCCATTTGGAGTCTCCTAGCTCCCTCTACCTACAAATATGCATCTCCGCCTCCAAATCACGGGCGGAACCCTAGCCACCGCTCCCCTCGCGCCGCCGGACACGTTCGGGCGACGCCGGACGCGTCCGCCTCCGCCGCCCACCACGTGGCGCCCGGCCACCCGCGCCGCCGCCAGCCCGCCGGGCCCGAGGCCGGCCCTCCCCGAGCCCGGTGCCTCCCGCTCCCCCGAGCGCCTCAATGCCGCCGCCCGCTCGGCCCGCGCCGCCGCGCCCGTCCCGCTCCTCCAGCCGCCGCCCCGTCCTCTGCGCCACCGACTCCGCCGACCGCCGCCCCCGGTCGCCGCCCCGCGCCGCCCGGCCCCGCCACCGCCTTCGCCGACGCCAGATCCGCCCAGATTCGGTCGACCCATCTCCTCCTCCGGTCGTCTTCCTCCCCTCCGGCACCAACTCTGGCGAGGCTCTGGCCTGCCTCGAAGTCCGCGCCCGGATCCAGATCTGGAACCCTAGAGGTTGACCTCGTTTTTCTCCAAGTCTGCATTATTCTTAGTCCTATTCATCGCATCATAACTCCGTCATCGTAGCTCCGTTTCATGCGCACGATATATCAAAATGTTCATCACGATGTGCACTTCATTTTGCTCCATTGGGCCATGATCATTTGAGGTCATCTCGATGCCCGAATCTCTGATGCAAGAGTGCTATATAATGTTAGTTTCTGTTTCTTAACAGATTGTGGGCATTTGTCATTTTTGCTACATTTATTGTGTGCATCTTATGGGCATGAGCTCTACATGTGTTTTGTACTATGCCATGCCATCTTTATAGTGGTGCTTGCTATGTATTTTTGTGATCAATGTGGTGACTAGCACAAGTATGCAAACTAGGCTTCGTGATGTTGCTGATTTCAGTCCCTGTTTTGTTGTTATTTTGATGTCATGTAAACATGATGCTACAGAGAGATCCATGCATATTTTGAGATACTTCAGTAAGGATGATTTGAACATATGGTTATGCTCTATCCAGTAATGCCCCTGTTTGCAATTATGGAGTAGTCTAGCATGTCATTTTGTTGCTCTACTTTTTCTATAAAATGTTTCCTGGAAGATTGTTTACATGTTATTCAATTTTGCCAAGGTTGTTGTAGTTGATCCTTGCATGCTATGAACTTGTTCTTGCCATTTTTAGTTTCATAAACATGTATTCTTGCTGGTGCTATGCTTATCTTGTCATGCAATCAATTGTGGTGAGTGAATCGAGCTCGCAAAGATGCCTTCATGATGCTGTCAATGCCATGCTCTGTTTGCTGAAACTATTAACGGAACTTGCTATGTTTACATGGGTGCCATCATATCTTCTGATCCTTTTTGGCTCATGGTCAGTAAGGGACTTTTTCTCTATGATTTGAGTAGAATCATGCCATGTCTTGTTTTACTATTATAAGTTCCTGTAGCATGTTGAGTTCTTGCTCTGAACATTGCTACCTAATGCTGTTTCTGCCATGTCCAAGCTGATATCTTTTGCATTTTTGCCATGCTTGTTCGAACCTGCTATTGTGTGATATAGCTGTAGATCAGTGTTTCTCTTTTCTCAAGCATCTCCTGTACATCACTGCTGTTGCTTTGTTGTTATGTTGGGGTGTTGTAGCATAATTTCTTGTTGTATGCTAAGTAGCATCGTGCTGTTAATCGTAGATTTGTGTCATTCTTGTTTTGCTTGCCATTTGCAAACCGTGCATCCGTTCCCGGTGATCTTTATATCGATTTCAACCGAAATCATGACATCTTTCCAGCGGCATACTTGGTTTGCCAAGTTGATGCCTTGTTCATCATTTTTCCTTCCGGAGCCCGCATACGCATTGCATATCACATCTCGCATATCATGACATGTATTGCATCATGTTGCTTGTGCATTGCACCGTGATTTATTGTGGTTCCATTGTTTGTGTTCTTGCTTTGGGTAGAGCCGAGAGACGAGTACGTGAATGAGGAACCTGTTGAGTACGCTTATGAGGATCAAGCTCTCGACAACTCAGAGAACTTTGCAGGCAAGATGACCATACCTTCGATATCACTTCTATCTTTTCTTTGCTAGTTGCTCGCTCTATCGCTATGTTAGCTCTACCTACCATTTGTTTATCATGCCTCCCATATTGCCATGTCAAGCCTCTAACCATCCTCTCCTAGCAAACCGTTGTTTGGCTATGTCACCGCTTTTGCTCAGCCCCTCTTATAGCGTTGCTAGTTGCAGGTGAAGATGAAGTTTGTTCCTAGTGGAACATGGATATTTGGGATATCACAATATCACTTGTTTAATTAATGCACCTTATATACTTGGTAAAGGGTGGAAGGCTCGGCCTTATGCCTGGTGTCTTGTTCCACTCTTGCCGCCCTAGTTTCCGTCATACCGGTGTTATGTTGCTTGATCTTGCGTTCCTTACAGGGTTGGGTGATTTATGGGACCCCATTGACAGTTCGCTTTGAATAAAACTCCTCCAGTAAGGCCCAAACTTGGTTTTACCATTTTCCACCTAAGCCTTTTTCCCTTGGGTTTTCGTGAGCCCGAGGGTCATCTTTATTTACCCCCAGGGCTAGTGTTCCTTCGAATGCTGGTCCAACCTGAGCGATGTACGGTGCCCCTTGGGCAACCAGGGTCTATGCCAACCCGACGTCTGGCTCATCCGGTGTGCCCTGAGAGCGAGATATGTGCAGCTCCTATCGGGATTTGTCGGCACTTCGGGCGGCTTTGCTGGTCTTGTTTTACCATTGTCGAAATGTCTTGTAAACTGGGATTCCGAGATTGATCGGGTCTTCCCGGGAGAACGTATATCCTTCGTTGACTGTGAGAGCTTGTGATGGGCTAAGTTGGGACACCCCTGCAGGGTATTATGTTTTGAAAGCCGTGCTCGCGGTTATGAGGCAGATGGGAATTTGTTAATGTCCGGTTGTAGAGAACTTGACACTTGACTTCATTAAAATGCATCAACCGTGTGCGTAGCCGTGGTGGTCTCTTCTTGGCGGAGTCCAGGAAGTGAACACGGTTTGGGTTATGTATGTACGTAAGTAGTTTCAGGATCACTTCTTGATCGCTTCTAGCTTCTCGACCGATGTGTTGTTTCTCTTCTCGCTCTCACTTGCGTATGTTAGCCACCATATATGCTTAGTGCTTGCTGCAGCTCCACCTTATTACCTCTTTTCCTACCCATGAGCTTAAATAGTCTTGATCTCGCGGATGTGAGATTGTTGAGTCCTCGTGACTCACAGATTCTACCAAAACAGATGCACGTGCCGAGGATACCAGCGCAAGTGGCGCAACCGAGCTCAAGTGGGAGTTTGATGAGGACCTTGGTCGTTACTATGTTTCGTTTCCAGATGATCAGTAGTGGAGCCCAGTCGGGACGATCGGGGATCTAGCATTTGGGGTTATCTTCTTTTCATTTGGATTTGACCGTAGTCGGTCTATGACTGTATTTTGAATGATGTATGAATCTTATTTATGTATTGTGTGAAGTGGCGATTGTAAGCCAACTCTCCTTATCCCATTCTTGTTCATTACATGGGATTGTGTGAAGATGACCCTTCTTGCGACAAAACCACCATGCGGTTATGCCTCTAAGTCGTGCTTCGACACGTGGGAGATATAGCCGCATCGTGGGCGTTACACATTATGAACCCTGTTTTTCCAGGTACGTGCGGTAATCTGTCGTGGCGAAATGCCAATAACGACAGTATCCTCTGTGGGTATGGAACCCATGGGATGGTTAAATAACAAGTGGTAATAGAAAAGGTTTACACAGGGGCTTAATCTAAAAGGAAACCTATTGAACAGGGCCCTACTGCACGTCTGCGCCTTTGTCTCCGTTGTGCCATATCCTGGAAGGGTATCGCGCGAACGTAGTCTGTGGAAAAGAGAAAACTCGTAGGAGAGTACAACGTAAGTATGCGATGGATAATAAAAGTGCAAGATGTTGGCCTGCCAATAAGGTTAGGCCAATTGTGAGGTTGTATTATATATTTATAGCCCCTGGTGTCCGCTATGGGATTACATGTACGGTGCCCTGGTTCAGTTTTATCCGGGCTACCGGACTCGTCTAACCGTGTCTGTGGTCATAATGACCAGTCATGTCTTTTGATATTGGAGGCCGCTTACAGTCTGTCCGCCAGGGCCTTCGCGTGTTCCTCTGCGCGTGAAGAGCGCTCTGTGATTCCGCTAACGGTAATGACGCAATGTAGACCGGGCATCTTGAGTGTAAGGTAGCCATAGTGCGGCAATGCGTTGAAACGGGCGAAGGCCATTCTTCCAAGCAATGCATGATAGTCGCTTTGGAATGGTGCGATGGTGAAGAGTAGTTCTTTGCTTCTGGAGTTGCCTGGGGAGCCAAATGTTACCTCTAGTACGATGGAGTCCCTGCTGTAAGCTTCAATGCCTGGTATCGCCCCTTCAAAGGTGGTGTTGCTTTGGCTAATTCTGGATGGGTTTATCCTCATCCTGCGGACAGTGTCCTCGTATATTAAGTTGAGACTATTGCCGCCGTCCATGAGGACACGGGTGAGATGGTATCCGTCGATTATTGGGTCCAGCACCAAGGCCTTTGATCCTCCGCGCCGAATACTAGTTCGGCCGTCCATGCGATCGAAGGTGATCGAATATGACATCCATTGCACGTCTCTATGCACACATTCGTGCCTTCTCGTGGATGTGTGAGTCGCGTGGATCATGTTTACTGTTTTAACCTCTGGCGGGAATTTTTTCTGTCCCCCAGTGTTCCGCTGACGAGGTTCATCATGGTCTTCACTTGGGGTTTCCCTCCCCTTGTGTTCACCGTTTAATTTGCCGGCCTGCTTAAAGACCAATCATTCTCTATGCGTGTGGTTTGCAGGTTTCTCCGGGGTGCCATGAATTTGGCACAGTCTGTCCAGGACTCTGTTCAGATCGGATGGTCCCTCTTTACTGCCTTTAAATGGCTGCTTTTGCTGATCAGGTCGAGAGCCCCTGAATCCGGCATTGACCGTTGTGTTGTCCGGGCTCTCTTCCTTGTTTTGGCGTTTGTTTTTATTATGCCGTGGCTTCCCGTTGCCATCCCTTATTTCGGATGTGCTGGGGTCACTGGTGCCTTTACGGGCTAGCCAGCTATCTTCACCTGCGCAAAAGCGGGTCATAAGGCTTGTTAAAGCTGCCATTGTCCTTGGCTTTTCTTGGCCGAGGTGTCGGGCGAGCCACTCGTCGCAGATGCTGTGTTTGAATGCCGCTAAGGCTTCGGCGTCCGGACAATCGACAATTTGATTCTTCTTAGTGAGAAATCTGTTCCAAAGCTTGCGGGCGGACTCTCCGGGCTGTTGGATTATGTGACTTAGATCGTCTACATCCGGAGGTCGGACATAAGTCCCTTAAAAATTGGCACTGAAAGCGTCCTCGAGTTCCTCCCAACTCCCAATTGAATTTTTGGGGAGGCTTTTCAACCAGTGTCGAGCTGGTCCCTTCAACTTGAGGGGAAGGTATTTGATGGCGTGGAGGTCATCCCCACGAGCCATGTGAATATGCAGGATGAAATCCTCGATCCAGACCCCTGGGTCTGTTGTTCCGTCGTATGCCTCTATGTTCACTGGTTTAAAACCTTGTGAGAATTCATGGTCCAGTACTTCTTTGGTGAAGCACAGGGGGTGAGCAGCCCCTCTGTATCTGGACGTGTTGTGGCATGCAGTCGGCTGTTGTTGTGTCCGGTGTTTATTCTGAACTGGTATTTGGCTTGTATGATCGTTTTGGTGACCATAGTCCCTCGCCGGGGTGTGTTCTTTAGATCCGTACATGGACCTGGCTGCACCGGCTTTCTTATCCAGATGCTCACATAGATCGTGCGCGGCGTCGGTAGCCGTTTTGTTGCGGATGTGAAGCGGTACGTCTGGTCTCCTGGTCGTATTATTCTTTGGTGGAATGGCCTCGTCGTCGAATTCTGGCAGTAGCTTGCGTTTTGGGTAGCTCTTTGTATGGCGATCGTCGCCATATCGTTCTTCAGTGTCTATCACTTTATTCCATCTGTGGTTGAGCGTTTCATGTGCGGCTTTGAGCCGTTTCTTCTGCTTCTTTAGACTTCTTGCTGTGGCCATAAGCTTTCTGTGGAGGTTTTCTCGTTCCACGCGTTCTTTCGGAATTATGAATGCCTCATCGTCTGGACTGTGTTCTTGTCCTGGGGCGGTTTGATGGACTCGTCCCTCTGGATCATTGTGATCGGGCGTCTACTCCGAACTCGGTTCGGCATGACTTGGCTCATCCTGCTCCATCGCTGGGTCCATGTGGTCGTTATTGCCTTCATAGTTTGCTGGTATGTCGATCCTTCTTGCGCTCTTGTCGCTATTTTTACCGTTGCTGAACTTTGAGCGGCGTCTGCGCTGCCATTTTGGCTTTTGCCCGGCGGTTTTATCTTCCGGATTGCCGCCGTCCTCCTTGGCGTGTCCACCATGTATATATCGTGTGACGAGGTGGCCGTCCACCGCCCTGCGAGTGGTGCCTCCTTTACTTCTCCTGCATCATCATCCGTACCATCGATGTCTTCGGAGTCGAAGTCAAGCATGTCAGTTAAATCATCGACCATGGCAATGAAGTGGGTGGTGGGTGGGCAGCGAATTCCTTCGTCGCCTGCTTCCCACTCAAGCGGGACATAGTTCGGCCCAGAGCCTCCTGACAAAGAGAGAGACTTTCATGAGTTCAGCATGTTGCCAAAGGGCGAGTGCTGGAAGATGTCTACAGCGATAAACTCCATTACCGGAGCCCAACCTGGCTCGGCTGGCTCGATGGTGTGCGGACCGGAACCAACAACCAGATACGAGTCCGGGGGCCCGGGATTACAGGCCTCCATAGAGGTGGTACCTATGTTCAGCTCCTCCGCCGATGAGTATGTGGGGCCTGCGGGGCGGGGTCCACCCCTCCATCCTTAGGCAACGCAACCTGGTCCGGATTTAGATCCGAGGCTACTGCGGGGGTAATATCCCGAGCTTCGTTCGACAGCAGGTCTAAGACATGCTCATCGTGACTGTTCGGTGCTCCTGGCGTAGGCCCAAATCCGTCGAAGATCAAGTCTCCACAAATATCCACTGTGTAGTTCAAGTTTCCGAACCTGACCTGGTGGCCAGGGGCGTAGCTGTCGATCTCCTCCAGATGGCCAAGCGAATTGGCCCGCAGTGCGAAGCCGCCGAACACGAAGATCTGTCCGGGGAGAAAAGTCTCCCCCCTGGACCGTGTTGTTGATGATTGAAGGCTCCATCAAGCCTTGCAGCGACGACACAGAGGAACTCTCAATGAAAGCACCAATGTCGGTGTCAAAATCGGCGGATCTCAGGTAGGGCATCCTGATCTATGCGTCTTAGGCTGATGGTAATAGGAAGCGAGGGACACAATGTTTACCCAGGTTCGGGCCCTCTCGATGGAGGTAAAACCCTACTTCCTTCTTGATTAATATTGAAGATATGAGTAATACACGAGTAGATCTACCACGAGATCGTAGAGGCTAAACCCTAGAAGCTAGCCTATGATGGTATGATGTTAATTGTGATCGGCCTTCTAAGGACCAACCTCTCCGGTTTATATAGACACCGAAGAGGGCTAGGGTTTACATCGATTCGGTAACAAGGAAAGAAATATAATATCCAGATCGCCAAGCTTGTCTTCCACGCAAAGGAGAGTCCCATCCGGACATGGGCCGGAGTCTTGAGTCTTGTATCTTCACGCTCCAATAGTCCGGACGATGTATATAGTACGGCTGTCCGGATACCCCCTAATCCATGACTCCCTCAGGCGCGCCCCCCACCCTCGTGGACAGGGTGTGGGCCCCCTGGTCCTGATTCGTTTGCTAGTATTTTTAAAATTTTCTGAAACTTGTCTCCGAGGATTTTCAGGTCATTCCGAGAACTTTTGTTTTCTACACATGAAATAACATCATGGTAATTCTGCTGAAAACAGCGTCAGTCCGGGTTAGTTTCATTCAAATCATGCAAGTTAGAGTCCAAAACAAGGGCAAAAGTGTTTGGAAAAGTAGATACATTGGAGACGTATCAATCTGCTCATGACGGGAACGCAACTAGTGAGCCGACGCACGTCCTTAATCCGCTTGGGTGCCTCAATCTGCTTGATGGCCTTGATTTTATCTGGGTTCGCCTCAATCCCGCGCCGCGACACAAAGAACCCGAGAAGCTTGCTGGACGGGACACCGAAGACACACTTCTCAGGGTTCAACTTGAGGTTGATCTTGCGCAGGTTTGCAAATGTTTCCCCCAGATCTTGCACAAGTGTTGCTTTGTCCGTGGTCTTGACCACTATGTCATCCATATAAGCCTCCATATTTGTATGTAGCTGGGGCTCAAAACCAATTTGGACTGCTCTTGCAAAGGTTGAGCCAACACTCTTCAACCCGAAAGGCATCCGTATAAAGCAATACGTACCACATGGGGTGATGAATGCTGTCTTCTCCTTGTCCTCTTTTGTCATAAAGATCTGGTGGTACCCTGAGTAGGCATCGAGGAATGATAGCAAGTCACACCCAGCCGTGGAGTCAACAATCTGGTCAATGCGCGGTAACAGGAAGGGATCCTTTGGACAAGCTTTATTGATGTCTGTGTAATCAATACACAGTCTCCACTTCACATTTTCCTTGCGCACTACCACCGGATTGTCCAACCACGTCGGATGGAGTACTCCTCTCACCAAGACTGTCGCCTCTAGTTTCCTGATCTCCTCTATGATGAACTCCTGCCTCTCCAGAGCTTGCTACCTGACCTTCTGCTTGACGGGCCACGCATGAGGACAGACAGCAATATGGTGCTCAATCACATCCCTGGGAACGCCAGGGATGTCGGAGGCTTGCCATGCAAACACATCGACATTCGCCTGCAGGAAAGTGACGAGCTCGCTTTCCTATTTGCTGTCGAGGGTAGAGCTTATGGTAAAATCTCCCCCCATCCCGTCCCCCTTGACGGGCACCTTCTTGGTCTCTGGTGGTGTAGCTCTGGACTTTTTTCTCTTGCCGGTGGAGCTCTCTTTGCACGTCCTCAACGGGAGCGCAATACCACAGAGAGGTGCACTTGTCGGAGTGAGTGTGAGGGATCTCGCCGGTCTTCTTCCCTCCTGGGGCTCCATCGGCAGGAGCCGGTGCCTTGGCGGCAGCTGCTACAACTGCCTCCCGGTAGAGTTGGTCGGCGCAAATCAGCGCATCTTTCTTGTCGGAGGGGACGGTAATGATGTTCATCGGGCCGGGCATCTTCAGTATGTTATAGGCGTAATGTGAAGCCACCATAAACTTGTCTAGTGTCGGGAGGCCAAGGATCCTGTTGTAGGGCAAGGGGATCTCGGCTACATCGAAAACAATCCTATCCGTCCTGTGGTTCAGCTCACCTCCGAACATCACGGGTAGCGTGATCTTTCCCTTTAGCTGGCTCCTCCTCAGGTTGACCCCTTGGAACGTGCCCGTCTCCTCGAGGTCTCCATCAGGGATTTGCAGCCTCTTGATCACAACAGGCGAGATCAAGTTCAGACCGGCCCCGCCGTCAACCAGCATCTTCGTCACCTTGAGGTTGCGAATTATTGGCGAGACCAACAACGGCAAGCACCCGACCGCAGTAGTGCGGTCGGCGTGGTCCTCGGTGTCGAAGATGATAGGCGTGCTGTACCACCATAGCTGCTTACATGCATCGAGCAATGGCTCCAGCGTTGTGATCTCACGCGCCCACTACTTGAGCTGGCGGTGGGATGTATGCAGCGAGGCGCCACCATTGACGCACATGGCCTCTGTGGCTTTCTGGAACTCGTGGTCGCCGGACTCGTCGTCCTCGTCATGACCATCGTCTTCCTGTTTCTTGTCGCGGCCCCAGGCGGGCCTCTCCCGCTGGCTGCCTTTGCCGTGGCGGCCTCCTTGGCCGCCATGCTTCTTGCCAGATCCCTCGGCACCCTCTTGGCCCTTCTCCTTGTCCCCCCGCTCGTATTTGGCTTTCTGCTTCTCAGCGAGTAGCTCTATCTGCCGGTAGTTCTGGAGACCGTGGCCTTTGGTGCGGTGGATCTTGCAATACTGCTTATCGGAGCCCCCGGGCTTATCGGTAGCCGCCAAGGCCCGGCAAGTGGCACACCCGGCAACCTCCTTGCCGGGGTCACTTGCCTTAGGTTCCTTGGTGGCGCCGGTACCGTTGGACCCCTCGACGGCAAGCACGATCTTGCCCCAGCGCTTCCTATTATGGTGCCAGCCCTTCCTTGCCGGGGTGGCGGTATCATCTGTGGAGTCGGTTTCCACACCAGCATCTTCGCCGGGGTACTTCCTTCCCTCTTCAGCGCGAGCGCACCAATCGGCCAGAACATAAAGTTCGGCCACATCCCTGACCTTGTTCATCGCTAGCTCTTCACGCATCTTACGATTGCGCACATTCTGATGGAATGCACTAATCATGGCGGCAGGGTGAACGTCAGGGATGTTGTACTGCACTCGGATGAACCTTTGGATGTACTTGCGCAAGTTTTATCCTTCCTTCTGGGGATGATATGCAGATCACTCGCCTGGCCATGAGCTTGGTGGCCTCCGGTAAAGGCGCCAACAAACTCGTGACACAGATCCGCCCAAGAATAAATGGAGTCTACTGGCAAGTGCATCAACCATGACATATCATTGGGCTTGAGTGCCAACGGAAAGTAATTGGCAAGCACCTTATCGTCGCGGGACCCAGCAGCTTGCATCGCGATGGTGTAGATGCTGAGGAACTCCGATGGGTGAGTCTTGCCATTGTACTTTTCGCCAACGTCGGGCTTGAACGTGCGGTGGGAGGGCCACTGGAACTGCCGCAGCTCACGAGTGAAGGCCGGACAACCCACCTCGTAAGGTAGGCCACCGTAGCCTCCCGGTGCTGGCTGGTCCGTGGTGGGCCCTGCCCGCCTGTCCGACTGGTGGCGCGCGTCATGCCAGCGCTCGATGATGGTTCGAGCGTCTTCATGAACTCGCTGCCGAAGAACTTGGCGTTGGTCGCGGTGGGTTCGCGGGTCGGATGATGCTATGGAGATATCATCACGAGCGTCGTCGCGAGGAACCGACACCCGCGGTGGTCGGGATGGAGGAGGGGAGTGCATCGTGGCCGCATCGCCTCCGGCCCGGCCTCCACTGGCACGCGGTGGCCCAACGGAGCGACGGCCTATGGGTTCTACCGGTAGCAACTCGTCGTTGTTGGCAATGCCGACGAGGCTCCGAACGGTGGCCCTCCATTCATCGAGCTTCTCCGCAGTGGGAGGAAAATCGAGGAGCAGCTGGGTGCGTGCTAGGGCTTCCGCTGGCGTGGGCGGCGGCGAAAGCTGTGTGGACCGCGATGCGCCTCGACTTCTAACCGCGTTAGAAGGAGCCGCGTCACGGCCCCACAGTCGTTCGCCATCTCCGTCAGCACCTCGGCGTGCACGCTGGCCTTCCTCATCATGCGAAGGGCGCATGGAACTCTTCTCAGGATGGCGCCCAGGGTCGCCAGCAAGGCGATGCTGCTTGTCACGCACGACTTGAGAAGAGCGCACTATGGGCACCGGTGTTGGCGTCTTGGAGGCTGCCATGCTACCGTCCGGTGGCATGACGGTGCCCCTGGAGGGCCCCGCGCTGCCTGCGGGGGGCCCAACTCCGTCTTTGGAACCTGCGATGTGTGGCTCATCGTCCAGCGTATGAACGACGCTGCTCACCAGGCCTGGACCGCCAGGGTGATGCGGATGTTCACGGGCCGTGCTACGGGTTCTCTCCGCGACTGGCCCACTACTGGTCCGCACCGGTACTGCCAATTCGGTCCTGGACGAACCGATCACCGCGATCGCCTTCTTCTTAGGAGCCATGGCGATGAAGAACAACTATGTCAGCTGCTAGACCAGATTCTCACAATTGCACCCCTACTTGGCTTGCCAAAGATGTCGGTGGGAAACGACACGTATGGGATCACAAGAATCCCTACTACGGTTGCGGGGCGCGGGGTTGTGAGAAGAGCAGGATTAGTAGTTGACACAAGGATCGTTTACCCAGGTTTGGGTCGCAGGGATGGGTAAAACCCTAGTCCTGCTTGGTGGATGTATTGAGTGTTCTTGAGCTCTTGAACTAGCTACAGGTGCTGCGTGGTTCGAAAGAGCCGAATCATTTTCCAGTGTGCCAGGGGCCTCCTTTTATAGGCGAAAGGGGCTGCCACAGTGGCACACAGGAGGTGAAAAGGCCTACAGTGTTGCGAGCTTATCGCTCATATTACAGGACAAGACGCATTTAATGCGTGGCTTAGGTGTCCCTTCACTTTATCGGGGACAGGAGTGAGCCCCGTCCCATCCGTCGCCGCTCCTCCTCGTCTCGCCACGCGCCCTGGCCAGCAATGCATGCGGTGTCATGTAGGCAGGCAAGCAGCTAAGGTGGCGCGGTGGTGGAGCCTTCACGAAGATCTGCATGCCATCACGCAGGCGCGTGTTGAGTTGGCATGGAAGCTGCATGCCGCCACGCAGGTGCCTGCCCAGTTGGTTGGGCTGGCAGCTGCATGTGAACAGCGGTGGAGACTTGGTTGGTGCGGGCTTGGCGGCGACCCTATTGACGCCCTCGGCAAGGGTCCTGCCGGGTGGCCCGGCAAGGATCTTGCCGATTGCCCGGCAAGGGTCTTGCCATGGCGTGCTATCGTCCCCGAGAAGGATCTTGCCGGGGGTCTTGTGGATTTCCTCGGCAAGGATCCTGTCGAGGGTCATTGCCTCCCAATCCTCAACTGATCTCGAATATCCTTTGTCTTCACAAAGATCTGCATGCCACCATGGAGGTGCCTCCCGAGCCCTGTCCCAACATGGAGTGTCGGAGGCCGTGGGCTCGAGGGTGGCTCGCTCTGGTGGTGTGGGCGAGCTGCCCCGGCAAGGGTCTTGCCGGGGCTGGTGAGGCTGCCCCGGCAAGGACCCTTTCCGCCCGTCCGATCTCTATGGCCTTGGTCTTTGTCGTTGCTTTGTTTGTCTCGTAACTTCGGCTTCTTCTCCGGCTTCCCTTCCTTGCACTGCTTATGCGTGGCCGTGGCGCGAGGCTCCAACTGCCCGTGCACAAGTAAAGGGGTCAAAAGGAGAACCCCTACTTTTGTACACCGACACTGGCAAGTGTTGGGGGGGCTCATGGGCCAAGGGGAGGGGCACACCACCCCACTAAGGGGTTGTGCGCCCCCCTCACCCCATCCCATGTTGCCAGAGGAGTGGGGGCGCCCCCTAGGATTCCCACCCCTATGGCTTGGGGCCAAGTCTCCTAAGGGGGAGAACCCATCTAGGGTTTCCCTCTTGTGGCCGTCGGCCCTAGATGGGATCCCCTAGGGGCGCCCCTTCTCCCCCTTCCCCCTATACATAGATGAGGAGAGGGAGGGCAGCCGCACCCCAACTATGCAATGGCGCTGCCCTTCCTCTCCCACGTAGTCCTCTTCCTCTCCATAGTTCTTGGCGAAGCTCTGTCGATATTCCGCCACCACCACAGCCACCACGCCGTCGTGCTGCCGGAGGACTCGAGCTACTACTTCACCATCGCTCGCTGGATCGAGGAGGTGAAGGCGTCATCAAGCCATATGTGTGTTGTACACGGAGGTGCCGTCCGTTCGGCACTTGGATCGGGAGTTCGCGGGACGGATTGTGATTGGATCGTGAAGACGTTCGACTACATCAACCACGTTTATTAACGCTTCCGCTTAGCGATCTACAAGGGTATCTAGATGCAATCTCTCCTCTCGTAGATGGTCATCTCCTAGATCGATCTTGGTGAGCGTAGGAAAATTTTTGTTTCCCATGCAACGTTCCCCGTCATGAATGGATATATTTAGATGAATTGATATATAGGTTGTACTTTTTCTTATATTTATATGTGATGCACATATATATTTCGATTGTATGGATGATATTGTCAAGTCCTTGTCAAATAATTGATTAGAAATGACAATTGGGTGAGGATGGCCAATTATGAGGACAATGGTCATTAGTATATTGGGCTTCACCCTACTTCCGATAAGGGGTATCGTGCGCGGGCTATCGAGAATAGATTGGTAATAAGCACATGCATCATCTTTTTCATATTATTTATTTGATTGAAATGCGAAGGTAGTGATCAATTAGTGCAATTTTGATAGGTCCTACAAATCGTGTGAACAAGAGGTGACACAAAGGCCCGCGAGTTGCGATATGATGTGCAATATGAGCCGTACTTTGATAAAGTTGGCTTACTACCGTTCGTTCTGCAGTTCAAGCATGCACCATCAGGGTCAATCATGCAGCTCTTACAACCCTGCTGGATCGTTGGAGGCCGGAGACACATAGATTTTATCTCCCTTCTGGAGAAATGATGGTCACCCTAGAGGACTTCGCCATGATCATTGGATTGCCGATCCACAGGGAGCCTCTCATCAGACTAGTGGACAACAAACGATGGTGTTAGAGAGTTGCCGCACTCATCAGTGGTTGCTCCCCCTCTCTTCGTGACTATGAAAGAGGAACAAGACATCCGCATGGGCGTACTTGTGGTATCACCTATCGCAGGTCCTTCACATGTTTGCATCTCATGTAAAAGTAATTGCGGGCATTGAAGTCCGGTGTTCATTCTGCATTCATGTATTTATGCAAGTATAATCAGACTGGAACTGCTAATCAAATTTATATTAGATTCTTCAAAGCAGATCAGATGACCATTGACAAATTCACCCCAATCAAACTTAGATATAGTCACGGGTGCTAGATGAGAGAGGCTTTTTAGCACCCGGGTGTCTAGGCACCCGGCTATCACCACCGTCCTTCGAGAAAATATAGCCTAGAGATGTGTGACCGGTCCTGTACTACCAATCTGATTAGCAGGCTAGGAATTCGCTAAGCTGGAAATATTTCAAACCCGTGTAGGCCTAGCATCCGACTATGGTGGGGGAGAATCCAGCTCGGCTGTAACTGCCCACTCATCGGAATTGACATGTCGGCATGCTATGAAAAAAAGCAAGGGGTGGCTGACCGATAGAATATGCATGTTTGCCCGAAGCAACATGGGCAAAGTAAAAAAGGTTACTTACTTTTTACTACTCAGCACGATCTTCTGTGGGCGATGCATGTACTCCGTTTCACAAAAATTCTGTTCAGGAAAGAGATGTAGGAGAGGCCACATAGCGCTTCACATAAATAATCTGAGGATTTCAAAAAAATTACTGCATGTCGGGGAATGGAGGCCCTTGCTGCTCGCTGTTTGCCTTGTCTGATTGAATTGACTAGTCCTCCTGCCAGCCTACACATAGGCCTGCACCTGTTGCGTACTCAGCCTACTTCGGTCTAGCAGCACCGCCCACGAACCGCCTGCAAGCCTACCATGGTGCTAGTACCCGTGAACTCCTAGACCTACTCTGACTAAATGACCTGCTTAATCAAACTGACACTGCAAAAAGCCTGCTGCTCGCTAGGCCAGAGCACGAATCTTATATTCCCTGAACGGCCAGATAAGGGGGAGTCGGGACTCCCGGGTGCTGTCGCACCTTTTCGTAGATTGAAACTTCCACATAGTCACGTACCACACTGAAAAGTGCTACAGATCCTAAATTGATGACGTACACAAAAGAGCAAACATAGAGGAGCTGCTTCTCATCACTCCTAACCCCCGCGTCGCCCCTGCTCGGGCAACATGTGTGGTACTCCAACCCTAGCCGCCGCCGGGTCCGATCCCCCTCCCTCCCTTCCTCTCACCCCCGTCGGCAGATGCCGCCGGCCTGCACCCGGTGGCCGACGACGGTGGTGGGGGTTCTCCTTGCTCCCGTGTCTCAGGGGCGGTGTGGCCCCCCTATGCGCGTGGTGGCACGACCTATCTAGTGAAGCGGCGGCGACGGCCATGGCTGCGGCGGCAGCGGCGGCGGCCGATCTAGCGAAGCGGCTGCGATGGCTGCGGCGATAGTGGCAGAGGCCACTCCTGCCTCGCGGCGGGCGGTCTATGCTGAGGCGGCGCGTCATCCGTCTTTGGATCGGCGGCGGCATCAAGGGCCCGGTGGACTGCTTGGCGGCACATCCGGTCAGATCTGATATGGCCGGTGCATCCGGTGGTGGTGGTCATCTTTTTCGCCGGAGGTGGCCGGCCAGAGGCTGGGTGGTCGGATCTTGACCAATCATCTAGTTGCGGCTGCGAGTTGGGGATACATAGTTGCCGGTGAAAACCGAGCTGACGTTAGGGGATGGTGGCCTTCTGCGTCGTTACCTTGATGAAGGCATCGTCGTCTAACTATTGTCGACCCACTCATGCTGCTCCAAGGGAAACCCTAGGATCTGGTTTTCCAGATCGAACGATGGCGGCATGGCGGTGTCGTTTCTCTCTTGGGACTATCGTTTGTGGAACAGCGCTAGAAGTCAGAGGTAGGAGGTGGAGCGCCTTCGTCTTGCACGGAGCTTCGGTGGAGATGTCAACTCATGCCTAGCCGACAGGTGCTACGCTTTGTCATGCCTAGTCGGCAGGTACTACTCACGGCAGATCTTTCCAGCGACTTCAAGCTGTATCGGCTGGTGGTACTTGGCGGCATGGTGTTGAGGTGTACTGGCGGCGACCGCGACGTGCTAAGTAGTTCGCGTGCAGGGAGGTGGTGGAGTTGGGCGCCGTGGTGGCGTCGACGCAGCTAGACCGGGCAAGGATGATGCATCAGTACAGCTTTGAAGTTGGACTGGTGGCAGTTGGCGGCGGCGGCCTCTGAGAGCGCGCCGAGCCGGTGTGTGCCCCATACGCGGCAAGTGGCTTGGTTGAGGCTTCAAGTCTTAGATGTTAGGCTTGGCTGCGAGCTCTGTGGTATTAGGCCCGGACTATCAGTATCTCTTTATCAATTGGATAGGAGTAGTGACAAATGTTGCCTAGATGGTGGATTCAGACTTACTGTTGTATTTCTTTGTAAAGTTTTGTGTGCATAATTAATAAAATGGTTGCATGCATCGCCCAGATGCAGAGGCCGGGAGTCTCCTCCCTATAAAAATAAAATAGAGGAGCTGCACCCACGTGCAAAGTGGCATCCATGTATAATAATCAATGACACGCCCACATAGTAGGCATAATCTAGGATTTTAAGATAGGATGCAAACCCGGACTTTTGTTGATGCAGACCCAGCGTGCCTGTGAAACGTGATTGTTACAAGGGAGAGAGGGATTTGGTGGAATTGTTGTTGTATTGCTTGAGCCTCGTGGGCATATATATAGGAGTACATGGTCAACATGGAGTACAAGACAAACCGGAACATATCCTAGTCTATCTCGTATTTCCTAACTAAACATAATACTCAACATCCCCCGCAGTCACAACGGTAGCGAAGCAGACGGTGAGACTGGAGAAGAATCCGAAGGCAAGCCGACGGACACCCTCCACAATCGTAACGGTCGACGCATCACGGAAGTCGTGGCTGGAGTAGAAACCGATGAGGTTGCTCAAACAAGGCGGTAGCCCTTTGTGCCGTTTGTCTAGGTAGCCGAGAGCATGTGGTGGTGGAGCCGTGGTCGAGGTAGCCATGCGAAGAATGTCGTGGTCAATGTCGAGTCGGGGTTACCGGTGTCGAGGAAGTTGCCGTGTAACCGCGGGCGCAAGGGGGCACCGAGTTAGCATGGGCACAGTGGTGTCGAAGTAGTGGTGTGCTGGAAAGGAGATGTTGACGACGCGTCGCGTCGGGTTTTCCAAGCCCGGGGACACATCATAGATGAAGGCACGCACCAGTGTTGCCAGCACCGGGCATGCGTAGACGGATGAAGACGAAGTGGACGAAACGCCGCACCCGGCCTGCCAGGCCGGGGGACACGTCGTGGACGAAGGCACGCAGCGGTGTTGCCAAGACCGGGCATGCGTAGACTGGGACCTGCACAAGCTATACGCCATGTCGAAGAAGTCGGAGAAGCCAGCAGAGAAGGACTCGACGACGATTGCGGCGCCAATCGGCGCGGGGCCGATGTTGCCCGCGGTTGTCAGAGTAAACGAAGTGGTCGGGGTAGATGACGGCGACGCTGGCGACGGGCTGGTGGTGGACGAAGACGAAGGAGGTGGACGGGCAGCGGCGGCGGCTACGAGGGTAGCGGCGGCGGTGACCAAAGAAGAGCGGCGGCGGTGGCCTGACAGCGACAGGGGCGGTGGCCTGACGGCGACAGCGGCGGCTAGGTTAGGAGCGTAGCAGCAGTTCTCGAAGTAGGCAAAGAGCCTTGACAGCGTGACGAAGACTGGCGTGGACGATGGTGTTCCCGCGCCAAGGAAGACGAAGCGGCGCATACCACGGGAGGTCGACACGCGGTGATGGCGAGTGGACCACGGGCCACGACCCTACGGCCCGAAGGGGCAACACAGTGGTGACAGGCAGGTCGGGGCGATGGCGGGAAGACCACGGGACAGCGGCGATGACCGCGGGTCGTGGCGCTATGGCCCGAAGGGGCGGAGCGGCGGCCGAACGCGGGTCGGTGCAACCGTAGGGACGACCTCGGGCAGCGGCGGAGACTGCATGCCACGCTCGCTACGGCCCGATGGAGCGACACAACGCTATCGCGAGGGTCGGTGCAGCCACGGAGACGCCCTGGAACGGACATCCTTGAGGCGACGGTAGACCGCGAGCCGCACACTATAGCCAAAAAAGGTGACGCAACGGCAGCACACCGGTCGATGCAGCCGCGGGAAGAACCACGGGGCAGTGGCACTGCGGCCTGATGGGGCGACGCAGCGGCAGCCCGATGCTCAATCGGTGTAGACGCGTTGTACTCGATGACGATACACGCACGTGCGGTTGATCAGACCGAACGCACGAGGAAGACGGAGCGGATCGCGTGCTTTTGAGTGATCAAGTCAATTGCTCGCGGGATCAACGAATCTGCTCGGCGTGACCGCGTAAGTACGGCCAGACAGGATTCGGCGTGGTGCTACGATGCATGCATGCACACCTGCTACCTCTTGAGCACTGCGTTGGATTTCCCCGAAGAGGAGAGGATGATGCAGTAAAGTAGCGTAAGTATTTCCCTCAGTTTTTTAGAACCAAGGTATCAATCCAGTAGTAGATCACGCACGAGTCCCTCATACCTACACAAAACGATAGCTACTCGCAACCAACGCGATTAGGGCTTGTCAATCCCTTCAAGGTCACCTACGGGGGTGAGAGCTAATAGAGATGATAAATAATATTTTTGGTATTTTTGATATAGAGATGCAAAGTAAAAAGTAAAAGGCAAATTAAAAACAAAGCAAGTAAATAAAGCAATGGAGATTGATATGATGAGAATAGACCCGGGGGCCATAGGTTTCACTAGTGGCTTCTCTCAAGAGCATAAGTATTCTACGGTGGTTGAACAAATTACTGTTGAGAAATTGATAGAATAGCGAATAATTATGAGATTATCTAGGTATGATCATGTATATAGGCATCACGTCCAAAACAAGTAGATCGAAACGATTCTGCATCTACTACTATTACTCCACTCATCGACCGCTATCCAGCATGCATCTAGAGTATTAAGTTAAAAACAGAGTAACGCCTTAAACAAGATGACATGATGTAGAGGCATAAATTCATGCAATATGATAAAAACCCCATCTTGTTATCCTCGATGGCAACAATACAATATGTGCCTTGCAACCCTTTCTGTCACTAGGTAAGGACACCGCAAGATTGAACCCAAAGCTAAACACTTCTCCCATTGCAAGAACTACCAATCTAGTTGGCTAAACCAAACGGATAATTCGAAGAGACTTACAAAGATAACTCAGTCATACATAAAATAATTCAGAGAAGACTCAAATATTATTCATAGATAAGCTGGATCATAAACCCACAATTCATCGGTCTCAACAAACACACCACAAAAAGAAGATTACATCGAATAGATCTCCACAAGAGAGGGGGAGAACATTGTATTGAGATCCAAAAAGAGAGAAGAAGCCATCTAGCTACTAGCTATGGACCCGAAGGTCTGAAGTAAACTACTCACGCTTGATCGGAGAGGCTATGGTGTTGATGTAGAAGCCCTCCGTGGTAGATGCCCTCTCCGGTGGAGCTCCGGAATAGGCCCCAAGATGGGATCTCGCGGATACAGAAAGTTGCGGCGGTGGAATTAGGTTTTTGGCTCCGTCTCTGATCTGACGGAGGTACGTAGGTATATATAGGAGGAAGGAGTACGTCGGTGGAGCAACAGGGGGCCCACGAGGCAGGGGGGCGCGCCCAGGGGGGCGCGCCCTCCACCCTCGTGACCGCCTCTAGCACATCTTGGAGTAGGGTCCAAGTCTCCTGGATCACGTTCGGTGAGAAAATCGCGTTCCCGAAGGTTTCATTCCGTTTGGACTCCGTTTGATATTCTGTTTCTTCGAAATACTGAAATAGGCAAAAAAACATCAATTCTGGGCTGGGCCTCCGGTTAATAGGTTAGTCCCAAAAGTAATATAGAAGTGGAAAATAAAGCCCAATATAGTCCAAAACAGTAGAGGAAGTAGCATGGAGCAATCAAAAATTATAGATACGTTGGAGACGTATCAAGCATCCCCAAGCTTAATTCCTGCTCGTCCTCGAGTAGGTAAATGATAAACAAGAATTTTTGATGCGGAGTGATACTTTGGCATAATTTCAATGTAAATCTTCTTGATTGTGATATGAATATTCAGATCCGAAAGATTCAAGACAAAAGTTCATATTGACACAAAAATAATAATACTTCAAGCATACTAATCAAAGTAATCATGTCTTCTCAAAATAGCATGGCAAAAGAAAGTTCATCCCTACAAAATCATATAGTTAGGCTATGCTTCATATTCGGCAAAGATGTTCCCAACTTCTATACCCCCGATGACAAGCCAAGCAATTGTGTCATACTTAAATAATCTCAAACTTTTTCAACCTTCACGCAATACATGAGTGTGAGCCATGGATATAGCACTATGGGTGGAATAGAATATGATGATGGGGATTGTGTGGAGAAGACAAAAAAGAGAAAGTCTCACATTGACGAGGATAACCAACGGGCTATGGAGATGCCATCAATTGATGTCAACATGAGGAGTAGGGATTGCCATGCAACGGATGCACTAGAGCTATGAATGCTCAACAAAAGAAAACTAGTGGGTGTGAATCCAACTCGCTTGCTCATGAAGACCTAGGGCATTTGAGGAAGCCCATCGTAGGAATATACAAGCCAAGTTCTATAACGAAAGATTCCCACTAGTATAAAAAACAACTTATGAGACTCACTACATGAGAAACAAGGTGCTACTTTGAAGCACAATATATGAGACTCACTACATGAAGAACAAGGTGCTACTTTGAAGCACAAGTGTGGAAAAAGAGATAGTAGCATTGCCCTTTTTGGGGGGGGGGCTTTCCTTTTTTTTGGCCTTTCTTCTTTTTTTTTCTTTTTTTTCTTTTTTTTCTTTTTTTCTTTTGGGCAATGCTCTAATAATGATGATCATCACACTTCTATTGATTACAACATAAGGATTACAACTCGAAACTTAGAACAAGATATGACTCTATATGAATGCCTTCGGCGGTGTACCGGGATGGTGCAATGAATCAAGAGTGACATGTATGGAAAATAATGCATGGTGGCCTTGCCACAAATACGATGTCAACTACATGACCATGCAATGGCAATATGACAAAAGTAATGTATGTCATGATGATGATGATGGAAGTTGCATGGCAATATATCTCGGAATGGCTATGGAAATGCCATAAATAGGTAGGTATGGTGGCTGTTTTGAGGAGATATAAAGAGGTTTATGTGTGATAGAGCGTATCGTATCACAGGGTTTGGATGTACCGGCGAATTTTGCGCCAACTCTCAAGGTGAGAAAGGGCAATGCATGGTACCGAAGAGGCTAGCAAAGGCGGAAAGGTGAGAGTGTGTATAATCCATGGACTCAACATTAGTCAAAAAAACTCATATACTTATTGCAAAGATTTAGAAGTCATCAAAAATCAAGTACTACGCGCATGCTCCTAGGGGGATAGATTGGTAGGAAAAGACCATCGCTCGTCTCCGACCGCCACTCATAAGGATGCACAAGCGAGGTACACTTCATGTTTCAAATTTGTTACACAACGTTAACCATACGTGCATGCTACGGGACATGCAAACTTCAACACAAGCATTTCTTAAATTCATAATCACCCAACTAGCACGACTTTGATATTATCACCTCCATATCTCAAAACAATTATCAAGCATCAAACTTATCTTAGTATTCAATTCACTAAAAAGAAAGTTTCACATATCTTGAATACCAAGTATATTAACATGAAGCAAATTACCATGCTATTAACGACTCTCAAAATAATCTAAGTGAAGCATGAGAGATCAATAGTTTCTTTAAAACAAATCCATCACCATGCTCTAAAAGATCTAAGTGAAGCACTAGAGCAAAAATTATTACGCTCAAAAGATATAAGTGAAGCACTATGAGCAAAACTATCAAGCTCAAAAGATATAAGTGAAGCACATAGAGTATTCTAGCAAATTCTAAATCATGTATGGATCTCTCAAAAGGTGTGTACATCAAGGATGATTTTGGTAAACTAACAAGCAAATATGCAAATAATACAAGACGCTCCAAGCAAAACACATGACATGTGGTGAATAAAAATATAGCTCCAAGTAAATTCCGATGGAAGTAGACGAAAGAGGGGATGCCTTCCGGGGCATCCCCAAGCTTTGACTTTTTGGTTTCCTTGGATTATCTTGGAAGTGCCATGGGAATCCCCAAGCTTAGGCTCTTGCCACTCTTTGTTCCATAATCCATCAAAAGAATTCACCCAAAACTTGAAAACTTCACAACACAAAACTCAATAGAAATCTCGTGAGCTCCGTTAGTGAAATAAAACAAAATACTACTTTAAGGTACTGTAATAAACTCATTCTTTATTTATATTGGTGTTAAACCTACAGTATTCCAACTTCCTTATGGTTTATAAACTAATTTATTAGCCATAGATGCATTGAAATAAGCAAACAACACACGAAAAACAGAATCTGTCAAAAACAGAACAGTCTGTAGCAATCTGTAACTAACACAAACTTCTGAACTCTACAAATTCTACCAAAATAGGACGTACTGGAAACTTTGTTTATTGATCATCAGCAAAAAGAATCAATGCAAAATCACGTTTCTGTGATTTATTGAATTTTTTCTCGTGAGTGCAAAGTTTCTGTTTTTCAGCAGAATCAAATCAACTGTCATCATAGCTTATCCTATAGGTTCTACTTGGCACAAACACTAATTAAAACATAAAACCACATCTAAACAGAAAGTAGATGGATTATTTATTCCTAAACAGAATCAAAAACAAAAACACAAAATAAAATTGGGTTGCCTCCCAACAAGCGCTATCGTTTAACGCCCCTAGCTAGGCATAAAAGCGAAGATAGATCTAGGTTTTGCCATCTTTTGTAGGCAATCCATAAGTGGCTCTCATGATAGATTCATATGGTAATTTTATTTTCTTTCTAGGGAAGTGTTCCATACCCTTTTTCAAGGGAAATTGGAATCTAATATTCCCTTCCTTCATATCAATTATTGCACCAATCGTTCTAAGGAAAGGTCTACCAAGAATAATAGGACATGAAGGATTGCAATCTATATGAAGAACGATAAAATCTACGGGCACATAATTCCTATTTGCAACAATAAGAACATCATTAATTATTCCCATAGGCCTTTTAATAGTGGAATCCGCAAGATGCAAGTTTAGAGAGCAATCTTCAAAGTCACGGAAATCTAGTAAATCACACAATGTTTTGGGAATAGTGGAGACACTAGCACCCAAATCACACAAGGCATGAAACTCATAATATTTAATTTTAATTTTGATAGTAGGTTCCCACTGATCATAGAGTTTTCTAGGGATAGAAACTTTCAACTCAAGTTTTTCTTCATAAGATTGCATCAAGGCATCAACAATGTGTTCGGTAAAGGCCTTATTTTGACTATAAGCATGAGGAGAATCTAGCATGGATTGCAACAAGGAAATACAACCAATCAAAGAGCAATTTTCATAATTAAATTCCTTGAGATCCAAAATAGTGGGTTTAGCAACATCAAGATTTTTATTTCTTTCAATCCCACTTTCATCAATTTCATCATCAAGATCTAGAAACTCCGAATTCTTAGAACGCCTTCTAGGTAAAGGAAGATTATATTATGTTTCATCAAGATTTATATTGCAAAACAAATATTTAATGGGGGACGCATCAATAATCTTTAGATCTTCATCTTGATTTTCATAGGAATTCAGTTTAGCGGCCATCTTATTAACTAAGGTAGCTTGCATATCCGAAATTTCAGCGGTCATTTTTTCAAGACGAGCAATTTGAGCTCTTATACCATTGAATTCTTTAGACATGTCATCGAGTTCTTTATTCATAAAACTCATAAAACCTTTTTGTTCCTTAAGCTCGTTTCTAAAGAAATTATTATGCTCAAATTGCAAAACCATAAACTTTCTGACATTACTTTCGATTTCTTCTAGCCTTTTAAGGTGAAGATCACCAAATTTAGGGGGAGCCATTGTCACAAGAAAGCAGACTAACACACGAGCAAGCAAAGAGGCAAACGAGAGAAAAAGCAAAAGAGAAAGAGAGAAGGAGATTGGGAAAGAAAGGGCGAATAAAACGGCAAGGGTGAAGTGGGGGAGAGGAAAACGAGAGGCAAATAATGTAATGCGAGAGATAGGGATTGTGATGGGTACTTGGTATGCTTGACTTTTGTGGAAACTCCCCGGCAACGGCGCCAGAAATTCATCTTGCTACCTCTTGAGCACTGCGTTGGATTTCCCCGAAGAGGAGAGGATGATGCAGTAAAGTAGAGTAAGTATTTCCCTCAGTTTTTGAGAACCAAGGTATCAATCCAGTAGGAGATCACGCATGAGTCCCTCGTACCTACACAAAACGATAGCTACTCGCAACCAATGCGATTAGGGGTTGTCAATCCCTTCAGGTCACTTACGAGGGTGAGATCTGATAGAGATGATAAATAATATTTTTGGTATTTTTGATATAGAGATGCAAAGTAAAAAACAAAGCAAGTAAATAAAGTAATGGAGATTGATATGATGAGTATAGACCCGGGGGCCATAGGTTTCACTAGTGGCTTCTCTCAACAGCATAAGTATTCTACGGTGGGTGAACAAATTACTGTTGAGCAATTGATAGAAAAGCGAATAATTATGAGATTATCTAGGTATGATTATAGAGGCATCACGTCCAAAACAAGTAGATCGAAACGATTGTGCATCTACTACTATTACTCCACTCATCAACCGCGATCCAGCATGCATCTAGAGTATTAAGTTAAAAGTAGAGTAACACCTTAAGCAAGATGACATGATGTAGAGGGATAAATTCAGGCAATATGATAAAAACCCCATCTTGTTATCCTCGATGGCAAAAATACAATACGTGCCTTGCAACCCTTTCTGTCACTAGGTAAGGACACCACAAGATTGAACCCAAAGCTAAACACTTCTCCCATTGCAAGAACTACCAATCTAGTTGGCCAAACCAAACGGATAATTCAAAGAGACTTGCAAAGATAACTCAATCATACATAAAAGAATTCAGAGAAGAATCAAATATTATTCATAGATAAGCTGGATCATAAACCCACAATTTATCGGTCTCAACAAACACACTGCAAAAAGAAGATTACATCGAATAGATCTCCACAAGAGAGGGGGAGAACATTGTATTGAGATCCAAAAAGAGAGAAGAAGCCATCTATCTACTAGCTATGGACCCGAAGGTCTGAATTAAACTACTCACACTTCATCGGAGAGGCTATGGTGTTGATGTAGAAGCCCTCCGTGGTAGATGCCCTCTCTGGCGGAGCTCCGGAACAGGCCCCAAGATGGGATCTCGCGGATACAGAAAGTTGCCGCGGTGGAATTCGGTTTTTGGCTCCATCTCTGATCTGACGGAGGTACGTAGGTATATATAGGAGGAAGGAGTACGTCGGTGGAGCAATAGGGGGCCCACGAGGCAGGAGGGCGCGCCCAGGGGGGCGCGCCCTCCACCCTCGTGACCGCCTCTGGCACTTCTTGGAGTAGGGTCCAAGTCTCCTGGATCACGTTCGATGAGAAAATCACGTTCCCGAAGGTTTCATTCCGTTTGGACTCCGTTTGATATTCTGTTTCTTCAAAATACTGAAATAGGCAAAAAACAACAATTCTAGGCTGGGCCTCCGGTTAATAGGTTAGTCCCAAAAGTAATATAAAAGTGGAAAATAAAGCCCAATATAGTCCAAAATAGTAGATAAAGTAGCATGGAGCAATCAAAAATTATAGATACGTTGGGGACGTATCAACACCCGAGCACACCCACACATGCACAAGTAGCAAGACTTGCACACGTGATACACCAACAGTATGGATGGGTGTGGCCCTGTGCCAGGCTCGAGCGAGCGACCACACCACGTGGTAGCCACGCGCGACGGTGCGAGGAGCCGCCGCATCAGCACGCATGATGCCGTTGCGCGCGTCCAAGCCCGGGTGCCGTGCAGCAATTGATCTTGATCCGTTACCGAAGTAGAGGAACGACCAGGTCGACGGTGGCGGCAGCCAACGCAAACTGATCTTAGATCAGAAAACCAAAAAATAGAGGCCGGTCAAATCGAAGGACCGGGAAAAAGACTCTCTAGGGCAGCCGATCAACATGACTGACGGACGAACCCTAGGTACGGCCAGCGCGGCCCCGGCGGTGGTCATGAAGGTCGACCGCCCCGAGGGCGGCGCGCGGGTGCGTAAGTGGCGGCGGCTATGGTTTAGGATCAAAGTAAGGCTGATACCATGTTAGAAGGGAGAGAGGGATTTGGTGGAACTGTTGTTGTATTGCTTGAGCCTCGTGGGCATATATATATGAGTACATGGTCAACTTGGAGTACAAGACAAGTCGGAACATATCCTAGTCTATCTCGTATTTCCTAACTAAACATAATACTCAACATCGTCGGACGCGCGGGTGTGGAAGAGCAACGTACGGACACAGTCATTAAGAGTGCGAAGGACGCGCTCGGTGTGACCATTCTGTTGGGAAGTGTAGGGGCAGGTGAGGCGAAAGATGGAGCCATGGGACGCAAGTAAATTGCGGACGGCGACGTTGTCTAATTCCTTGCCGTTGTCAGTTTGCAAGGCGAGAATAGGACGACCGAACTATGTGGTGACATATGAATAAAAGGCTGTGAGTGTGGTAAGAGCGTCGGACTTGCGACAGAGAGGGAATGTCCACACATAATGAGAAAAATCATCCAATATCACCAAATAGTATAAATGCCCGTGTTGCTAGCAACCGGGGACGTCCAAATTATGCAATAACTGAAACAGAAAGGTGGAAATGTTTGTAGACTCGCTAAAGGGAAGACGAACATGCTTGCCAAGACGGCAAGCCTCACAAGTGTGATCGCCGACCTTATTACATGAGAAAGAAAAACTCTGAAGAATCTAACGCATAACGGTGGAGTTGGGATGACCGAGATGGACATGCCAAAGGTCGACACTGGCGGCGAAGGTGACGGGACAAAGGGTGGTGGTGGCGCCGGAGGGATGCACTGGGTAAAGCTCGTCCGGGCTATCACATCGGTGGAGTACCATCCGTGTACGGGCGTCCTTCACAGAAAAACTGATATCATCAAATTCAACAGTTATAGGATTCTCACGAGCAAGGCGACGAGCAGAAACGAGATTAGTGACTAAGTCAGGAGACACAAGAACATTAGACATATTGACAGGAGTAGAAGTAGAGGGAAAAGACATATGACCGACATGTGTAATGGGTAGGGAGGAACCGTTACCAACGGTGATATGGGTGGGAGTATGAATGGGAGTGGCAGACGTGACGTTACCGGGATGAGCAGTCATGTTAGCGGTGGCACCCGAGTACATGTACCAGTCACCACCGCCACCATAGGAGCTCGGTAACGGGGCGGAGTGCAGAGCAGCGAGCAGGTCCGGGTCCCACGGCGGCGGCACCTGAGGAGGGTAAAACACTCCGTAGGCCGGCGCGGGAGCTGCACCGAAGGCTGACGCGGCGGCGGCACCGTACGCGGGCGCGGCCCCATAGGCCGACGCGGCGGCAGCGCCGTAGGCCGACACGGACCCGTAGGCAAGCGCAGGCAGGGGGCGGGCACCATAGCCGCTGTAAGGAGCGGCGTTCTGCGCGGCGAAGAGAGCCTGGTGGCCTGCCGGGTCAGGCCCAAGGATACCCAGAGCAGGAGCCCGAGGGACCGGCATCGAGTACGCGTGGACGAAGCCGGTCCACGGGTTGGTGCCATACGTCCATGGAGGAGTCAGCTACTGCTGCTGCTGACGAGCCCCCCTCCCCCCCGACTGTTGTTGCTTGCGGCCACCCCCGCGGCAGTTGCCGTGGCGTCCGCCGCCCGGCTGCTGGGCGGCAGCGGGAGGGGCGGGAGGGGGAAGTTGTTGGGGATCGTTGCAGAAATTAAAATTTTCTACGCATCACCAAGATCAATCTATGGAGAAACTAGCAACGAGAGAGAGGGGAGTGCATCTTCATACCCTTGAAGATCGCGACACGAAAGCGTTACAAGAACGCGGATGAAGGAGTCGTACTCGTAGCGATTCTGATCGCAGTGGATTCCGTTCTAAGTGCCGAACAACGGCACCTCCGCGTTCAACACATGTGCAGCCCGGTGACGTATCACATGCCTTGATCCAGCAAGGAGGAGGGAGAGGTTCAGGAAGACAGCTCCAGCAGCCGCACGACGGTGTGGTGGTGGTGGAGCAGCGGTTCTCCGGCAGGGCTTCGCCAAGCTCAAACGGAGGAGGAGAGGTGTTGGAGAGGGGGAGGGCTGCGCCTTGGATGTGGTACGGCTACCCTCCCTCCTCCTCTCTATTTATAGGGTGAAGGGGAAAGGGAGCCGGCCCCTCTAGATGAGATCTAGAGGGGGGCGGCGGCCAAGGGGAGGGGGCTTGCCCCCCAAGCCAAGGGGGGCGCCCCCTCTAGGCCCCCCAACCCTAGGCGCATGGGTACTAGGGGAGATGGCGCCCAGCCCACTTGGGGCTGGTTCCCTTCCACATACAGCCCCTAAGGGGCCTCCGGGGCAGGTGGACCCTCCCGGTGGACCCCCGGAACCCCTTTGGTGGTCCCGGTACAATACCGGTAAACCCCTAAATACTTCCGGTAACCGTATGATGACTTCCCATATATAAATCTTCACCTCCGGACTATTCCGGAACTCCTCATGACGTACGGGATCTCATCTGGGACTCCGAACAAAATTCAGTAACAACGTACAAAACTTCCCTATAACCCTAGCGTCACTGAAGCTTAAGTGTGTAGACCCTACGGGTTCGGGAATCATGCAGACATGACCGAGACAGCTCTCCGGCCAATAACCAACAGCGGGATCTGGATACGCATGTTGGCTCCCACATGTTCCACGATGATCTCATCGGATGAACCATGATGTCGAGGATTCAAGCAATCCTGTATACAATTCCCTTTGTTAATCGGTACGTTACTTGCCCGAGATTCGGTCGTTGGTATCCCAATACCTTGTTCAATCTCGTCCCCGGCAAGTCACTTTACTCGTTCCGTAATGCATGATCCCATGACCAACTACTTAGTCACATTGAGATCATTATGATGATGCATCACCGAGTGGGCCCAGAGATACCTCTCTATCATACGGAGTGACAAATACCGGTCTTGATTCGTGCCAACCCAACAGACACTTTCGGAGATACCTGTAGTGCACCTTTATAGCCACCCAGTTACGTTGTGACGTTTGGGACACCCAAAGCATTCCTACGGTATCCGGGAGTTGCACAATCTCATGGTCTAAGGAAATTATACTTGACATTAGAAAAGCTTTAGCAAACGAACTACACGATCTTGTGCTATGCTTAGGATTGGGTCTTGTCCATCACATCATTCTCCTAATGATGTGATCCCGTTATCAATGACATCCAATGTCCATAGTCAGGAAACCATGACCATCCGTTGATCAACGAGCAAGTCAACTAGAGGCTCACTAGGGACATGTTGTGGTCTATGTATTCACACATGTATTACGGTTTCCGGTCAATACAATCATAGCGTGAACAATAGACAATTATCATGAACAAGGAAATATAACAATAACCATTTTATTATTGCCTCTAGGGCATATTTCCAACAGGCTACCACTTGCACTAGAGTCAATAATCTAGTTATATTGTGATGAATCGAACACCCATAGAGTTCTGGTGTTGATCATGTTTTGCTCGTGGAAGAGGTTTAGTCAACGGATCTGCGACATTCAGATCCGTATGCACTTTACAAATATCTATGTCTCCATATTCAACATTTTCAGGAATGGAGTTGAAGCGACGCTTGATGTGCCTGGTCTTCTTGTGAAACCTGGGCTCCTTGGCAAGGGCAATAGCTCCAGTGTTGTCACAGAAGAGATTCATCGGGCCCAACACATTGGGAATAACTCCTAGGTCAGTAATGAACTCCTTCATCCAGATTGCTTCATGTGCTGCCTCCGAGGCTGCCATGTACTCCGCTTCACATGTAGATCCCGCCACGATGCTTTGCTTGCAACTGCACCAGCTTACTGCCCCACCATTCAAAATATACACGTATCTCGTTTGTGACTTGGAGTCATCCAGATCTGTGTCGAAGCTAGCATCAACGTAACCCTTTACGACGAGCTCTCGTCACCGCCATAAACGATAAACATATCCTTAGTCCTTTTCAGGTACTTCAGGATATTCTTGACCGCTGTCCAGTGCTCCATGCCGGGATTACTTTGGTACCTCCCTACCAAACTTACGGCAAGTTTTACATCAGGTCTGGTACATAGCATGGCATACATAATAGACCCTATGCCTGAGGCATAGGGGATGACACTCATCTTTTCTCTATCTTCTGCCATGGTCGGGCTTTGAGCCGAGCTCAATTTCACACCTTGTAACACAGGCAAGAACCCCTTCTTGGACTGATCCATATTGAACTTCTTCAATATCTTATCAAGGTATGTGCTTTGTGAAACACCTATGAGGCGTCTCGATCTATCTCTATAGATCTTGATGCCTAATATGTAAGCAGCTTCTCCAAGGTCCTTCATTGAAAAACACTTATTCAAGTAGGCTTTTATGCTTTCCAAAAGTTCTATATCATTTCCCATCAATAGTATGTCATCCACATATAATATGAGAAATGCTACAGAGCTCCCACTCACTTTCTTGTAAGCGCAGGCTTCTCCATAAGTCTGCATAAACCCAAACGCTTTGATCATTTTATCAAAGTGAATGTTCCAACTTCGAGATGCTTCCACCAGCCCATAGATGGAGCGCTGGAGCTTGCATACCTTGTTAGCATTCTCAGGATCGACCAAACCTTCTGGCTGCATCATATACAATTCTTCCTTAAGGAAGCCGTTAAGGAATGCCGTTTTGACGTCCATTTTCCATATCTCATAATCATAGAATGCGGCAATTGCTAACATGATTCGGATGGACTTTAGCTTCGCTATGGGTGAGAAGGTCTCATCGTAGTCAACCCCTTGAACTTGTCGATAACCCTTAGTGACAAGCCGAGCCTTATAGATGTTAACATTACCATCCGCGCCCGTCTTCTTCTTAGATATCCATTTATTTTCTATCGCTCGCCGATCATACATGGATCCTATCTTGGATTGTATGGCTTCAAGCCATTTATTGGAATCTGGGCCCGCCATCGCTTCTTCATAGTTCGAAGGTTCGCCTTGTCTAACAACATGATTTCCAGGACAGGGTTACCATACCATTCTGGTGTGGAACGTGTCCTTGTTTACCTACGAAGTTCAGTAGCAACTTGATCCGAAGTACCTTGATCATCATCATTAACTTCCTCTCTAGTCGGTGCAGGCACCACAGAAACATCTTCCTGAGCTGCGCTACTTTCCGGTTCAAGAGGAAGTACTCATCAAGTTCTACTTTCCACCCATTTACTTCTTTCGAGAGAAACTCTTTCTCCAGAAAGGACCCGTTTTTGGCAACAAAGATCTTGCCTTAAGATCTGAGGTAGAAGGTATACCCAATGGTTTCCTTAAGGTATCCTACAAAGACGCATTTTTCTGACTTGGTTCGAGCTTTTCAGGTTGAAGTTTCTTGACATAAGCATCGCATCCCCAAACTTTTAGAAACGACATCTTAGGTTTCTTCCCAAACCATAATTCATACGGTGTTGTCTCAACGGCTTTAGACGGTGCCCTATTTAAAGTGAATGTAGCTGTCTCTAAAGTGTATCCCCAAAATGATAGCGGTAAATCAATAAGAGACATCATAGATTGCACCATATCCAATAGAGTGCGATTACGATGTTCGGACACACCGTTACGCTGAGGTGTTCTAGGCGGCATGAGTTGTGAAACAATTCCACATTTCCTTAAGTGTGTACCAAACTCGTGACTCAAATATTCTCCCCCATGATTTGATCGTAAGAACTTTATTTTTCTGTCACGTTGATTCTCTACCTCACTCTGAAATTCCTTGAACTTTTCAAAGGTCTCATACTTGTGTTTCATTAAGTAGACATACCCATATCTACTTAAGTCATCAGTGAGATTGAGAACATAATGATAGCCATCGCGAGCCTCAACGCTCATTGGAACGCACACATCAGTATGTATGATTTCCAATAAGTTGGTTGCTCGTTCCATTGTTCCGGAGAACGGAGTCTTGTTCATTTTCCCCATGAGTCATGGTTCGCACATGTCAAATGATTCGTAATCAAGAGACACCAAAAGTCCATCTGCATGGAGCTTCTTCATGCGTTTGACACCAATGTGACCAAGGCGGCAGTACCACAAATATGTGGGACTATCATTATCAACCTTACATCTTTTGGTATTGACACTATGAATATGTGTGACATCACGTTCGAGATTCATTAAGAATAAACCATTGACCGGCGGGGCATGGCCATAAAACATATCTCTCATATAAATATAACAACCATTATTCTCGGATTTAAATGAGTAGCCATCTCGCATTAAACGAGATCCAGATACAATGTTCATGCTCAAAGTTGGCACTAAATAACAATTATTAAGGTTTAAAACTAATCCCGTAGGTAAATGTAGAGGTAGCGTGCCGACGGTGATCACATCGACCTTGGAACCATTCCCGACGCGCATCGTCACCTCGTCCTTCGCCAGTCTCCACTTATTCTGTAGCTCCTATTTTGAGTTACAAATATGAGCAACCGCACCGGTATCAAATACCCAGGAGCTACTACGAGTACTAGTAAGGTACACCGCAATAACATGTATATCACATATACCTTTGGTGTTGCCGACCTTCTTGTCCGCTAAGTACTTGGGGCAGTTCCGCTTCCAGTGATTGTTTCCCTTGCAATAAAAGCACTCAGTCTCAGGTTTGGGTCCATGCTTTGGCTTCTTCCCGGCAACTGGCTTACCGGGCGCGGCAACCCCCTTAACGTCCTTCTTGAAGTTCTTCTTACCCTTGCCTTTCTTGAAACTAGTGGTTTTATTGACCATCAACATTTAATGTTCCGTTTTGATCTCCACCTCCGCTTATTTCAGCATTGAATATACCTCAGGAATGGTTTTCACCATCCCCTCATATTGAAATTCATCACAAAGCTCTTGTAGCTAGGTGGAAGCGACTGGAGGATTCTCTTGATGACCGCGTCATCCGAGAGATTAACTCCCAGCTGAGACAAGCAGTTGTGCAACCCGGACATTTTGAGTATGTGCTCGCTGACAAAACCATTCTCCTCCATCTTACAACTGTAGAACTTGTCGGAGACTTCATATCTCTCGACCCGGGCATGAGCTTTGAAAACCATTTTCAGCTCTTGGAACATCTCATATGCTCTGTGCTGCTCAAAACGCTTTTGAAGCTCCGGTTCTAAGGTGTAAAGCATGCCTCACTGAACCAGGGAGTAATCATCACTACGCGACTGCCACGCGTTTATAACATCTTGAGTTCCTGGGAAAACAGGTGCTTCACCTAGTGGTGCATCTAGGACATATGCTTTCTTGGCAGCTATGAGGATGATCCTCAAGTTCCGGACCCAGTCCGTATAGTTGCTACCATCGTCTTTCAGCTTGGTTTTCTCTAGGAATGCGTTGAAGTTGACGGCAACATTAGCATGGGCCATTTGATCTACAAGACATATTGCAAAGATTTTAGACTAAGTTCATGATAATTAAGTTCATCTAATCAAATTATTTAATGAATTCCCACTCAGATAGACATCCCTCTAGTCATCTAAGTGATACATGATCCGAGTCAACTAGGCCGTGTCCAATCATCACGTGAGACAGACTAGTCATCAGCGGTGAACATCTTCATGTTGATCGTATCTACTATACGACTCATGTTCAACCTTTCGGTCCCTTGTGTTCCGAGGCCATGTATGTACATGCTAGGCTCGTCAAGTCAACCTAAGTGTTTTGCATGTGTAAATCTGGCTTACACCCATTGTATGAGAACGCTAGGATCTATCACACCCGATCATCACGTGGTGCTTCGAAACAATGAACTATCACAACGGTGCACAGTTAGGGGGAACACTTTCTTGAAATTTTATGAGGGATCATCTTATTTACGCTACCGTCGTTCTAAGCAAATAAGATGTAAAACATGATAAACATCACATGCAATCAAATAGTGACATGATATGGCCAATACCATTTTGCTCCTTTTGATCTGCATCTTCGGGCCCCATGATCATCATCGTCACCGACATGCCACCATGATCTCCATCATCATGATCTCCATCATCGTGTCTTCATGAAGTTGTCTCGTCAACTATTACCTCTACTTCATGGCTAATGGTTTAGCAATAAAGTAAAGTAATTACATGGCGTTATTCAATGACACGCAAGTCATACAATAAATTAAGACAACTCTTATGGATCCTGCCGGTTGTCATACTCATCGACATGCAAGTCGTGATTCCTATTACAAGAACATGATCAATCTCATACATCACATATATATCATTCATCACAACCTTTTGGCCATATCACATCACACGGCATATGTTGCAAGAACAAGTTAGACGTCCTCTAATTGTTGTTGTAAGTTTTTACGTGGCTGCTATAGGTTTCTAGCAAGAACGTTTCTTACCTACGCCAAAACCACAATGTGATATGCCAATTGCTATTTACCCTTCATAAGGACCCTTTTCATCTAATCCGATCCGACTAAAGTGGGAGAGACAGACACCCGCTAGCCACCTTATGCAACTAGTGCATGTCAGTCGGTGGAACCTGTCTCACGTAAGTGTACGTGTAAGGTCGGTCCAGGCCGCTTCATCCCACGATGCCGCCGAATCAAGATAAGACTAGTAATGACAAGTAAATTGACAAAATCGACACCCACAACAACTTGTGTTCTACTCGTGCATAGAAACTACGCATAGACCTAGCTCATGATGCCACTCTTGGGGATTGTTGCAGAAATCAAAATTTTCTACGCATCACCAAGATCAATCTATGGAGAAACTAGCAACTAGAGAGAGGGAAGTGCATCATCATACCCTTGAAGATTGCGACACAGAAGCATTACAAGAACGCGGATGAACGAGTTGTACTCGTAGCGATTCAGATCGCGGTGGATTCCGATCTAAGCAACGAACAATGGCACCTCCGCATTCAACACACGTGCATCCCGGTGACGTCTCCCGCACCTTGATCCAGCAAGGAGGAGGGAGAGGTTGAGGAAGACAGCTCCAGCAGCAGCACGACGGCGTGGTGGTGGTGGAGCAGCGGTTCTCTGGCAGGGCTTCGCCAAGCTCAAATGGAGGAGGAGAGGTGTTGGAGAGGGGGAGGGTTGCACATTGGATGTGGTACGGCTTCCCTCCCTCCTCCCCTCTATGCACCCGGTGAAGGGGAAAGGGGGTCGGCCCCTATAGATGAGATCTAGAGGGGGGGCGGCGGCCAAGGGGAGGGGGCTTGCCCCCCAAGCCAAGGGGGCGCTCCCTTTAGGGTCCCCCCCAACCCTAGGCGCATGGTGTTGGAAATATGACCTAGAGGCAATAATAAATAAGTTATTATTATGTTTCCTTGTTCATGATAATCGTTTATTATCCATGCTATAATTGTATTGATAGGAAACTTAGATACATGTGTGGATACATAGACAACACCATGTCCCTAGTAAGCCTCTAGTTGACTAGCTCGTTGATCAATAGATGGTTACCGTTTCCTAACCATGGACATTGGATGTTGTTGATAACGGGATCACATCATTAGGAGAATGATGTGATGGACAAGACCCAATCCTAAGCCTAGCACAAAGATCGTAGTTCATATGCTAAAGCTTTTCTAAATGTCAAGTATCATTTCCTTAGACCATGAGATTGTGCAACTCCCGGATACCGTAGGAATGCTTTGGGTGTACCAAACGTCACAACGTAACTGGGTGGCTATAAAAGTGCACTACAGGTATCTCCGAAAGTGTCTGTTGGGTTGGCACGAATCGAGACTGGGATTTGTCACTCCGTGAAAACGGAGAGGTATCTCTGGGCCCACTCGGTAGGACATCATCATAATGTGCACAATGTGATCAAGGAGTTGATCACGGGATGATGTGTTACGGAACGAGTAAAGAGACTTGCCGGTAACGAGATTGAACAAGGTATCGGTATACCGACGATCGAATCTCGGGCAAGTACAATACCACTAGACAAAGGGAATTGTATACGGGATCGATTGAGTCCTTGACATCGTGTTTCATCCGATGAGATCATTGTGGAACATGTGGGAACCAACATGGGTATCCAGATCCCACTGTTGGTTATTGACCGGAGAACGTCTCGGTCATGTCTGCATGGTTCCCGAACCCGTAGGGTCTACACACTAAAGGTTCGATGACGCTAGGGTTATAAAGGAAGTTTGTATGTGGTTACCGAATGTTGTTCGGTGTCCCGGATGAGATCCCGGACGTCACGAGGAGTTCCGGAATGGTCCGGAGGTAAAGATTTATATATGGGAAGTCCTGTTTTGGTCGCTGGAAAAGTTTCGCACTTTATCGGTATTGTACCGGGAGTGCCGAAAGGGGTCCGGGGGTCCACCGGGGGGGGGGGTCCACCTGCCCCGGGGGCCACATGGGCTGTAGGGGGTGCGCCTTGGCCTATATGGGCCAAGGGCACCAGCCCCAAGAGGCCCATGCGCCAAGATATAAGAAAAGGGGAGAGTCCTCAAAGGGGAAGGCACCTCCAAGGTGCCTTGGGGAGGATGGACTCCTCCCCCCCTTTGGCCGCACCCCTTCCTTGGAGGAAGGGGCAAGGCTGCGCCTCCCCCCTCTCCCTTGCCCCTATATAAAGGGAGGGGAGGGAAGGGCAGCCGCACCAGAAGCCCTGGCGCCTCCCTCCCTCCCGTGACACCTCCTCCTCTCCCGCAGATGCTTGGCGAAGCCCTGCAGGATTACCACGCTCCTCCACCACCACCACGCCGTTGTGCTTCTGCTGGACGGAGTCTTCCTAAACCTCTCCCTCCCTCCTTGCTGGATCAAGGCGTGGGAGACGTCATCGGGCTGTATGTGTGTTGAACGCGGAGGTGCCGTCCGTTCGGCACTAGGATCGCCGGTGATTTGAATCACGACGAGAACGACTCCTTCAACCCCGTTCTCATGAACGCTTCCGCTTAGCGATCTACAAGGGTATGCAGATGCACTCTCCTTCCCCTCGTTGCTGGTTTCTCCATAGATAGATCTTGGTGACATGTAGGAAAATTTTGAATTTCTGCAACGTTCCCCAACAGTGGCATCATGAGCTAGGTCTATTGCGTAGATTATTTGCACGAGTAGAACACAAAGTAGTTGTGGGTGTTGATTTTGTTCAATATGCCTACCGTTACTAGTCCAATCTTGTTTCGACGGTATTGTGGGATGAAGCGGCCCGGACAGACCTTGCACGTACACTTACGTGAGACAGGTTCCACCGACTGACATGCAATTGGTGCATAAGGTGGCTAGCGGGTGCCAGTCTCTCCCACTTTAGTCGGAACGGATTCGATGAAAAGGGTCCTTATGAAGGGTAAATAGCAATTGGCATATCACGTTGTGGTTTTTGCGTAGGTAAGAAACGTTCTTGCTAGAAACCCATAGCAGCCACGTAAAACATGCAAACAACAATTAGAGGACGTCTAACTTGTTTTTGCAGGGTATGCTTTGTGATGTGATATGGCCAAAAAGAATGTGATGAATGATATATGTGATGTATGAGATTGATCGTGTTATTGTAATAGGAATCACGACTTGCATGTCGATGAGTATGACAACCGGCAGGAGCCATAGGAGTTGTCTTTAATTATTTTATGACCTGCGTGTCATTGAACAACGCCATGTAATTACTTTACTTTGTTGCTAACCGGTGGCCATAGTAGTAGAAGTAATTGTTGGCGAGACAACTTCATGAAGACACGATGATGGAGATCATGATGATGCAGATCATGATGTCATGCCGGTGACGATGATGATCATGGAGCCCTGAAGATGGAGATCAAAAGGAGCAAAATGATATTGGCCATATCATGTCACTATTTGATTGCATGTGATGTTTATCATGTTTATGCATCTTGTTTACTTAGAACGACGATAGTAAATAAGATGATCCCTTACAACAATTTCAAGAAGTGTTCTCCCCTAACTGTGCACCGTTGCTAAAGTTTGTCGCTTCTAAGCACCACGTGATGAACGGGTGTGATGGATTCTTACGTTCACATACAACGGGTATAAGACAGATTTACACACGCGAAACACTTAGGGTTAACTTGACGAGCCTAGCATGTACAGACATGGCCTCGGAACACAGAGACCGAAAGATCGAGCATGAGTCGTATAGAGGATACGATCAACATGAAGATGTTCACCGATGATGACTAGTCTGTCTCACGTGATGATCGGACACGGCCTAGTTGACTCGGATCATGTAATCACTTAGATGACTAGAGGGATGTCTATCTGAGTGGGAGTTCATAAGATGAACTTAATTATCCTGAACATAGTCAAAAGATCTTTGCAAATTATCTCGTAAGCTCGCGCTTTAGTTCCACTATTTAGATATGTTCCTAGAGAAAATATAGTTGAAAGTTGACAGTAGCGATTATGCGGACAGTAGAAAGCTTATGTCCTTAATGCACCGCTCAGTGTGCTGAACCCCAAACGTTGTTTGTGGATGTTGCGAACATCAGACATACACGTTTTGATAACTATGTGATAGTTCAGTTAAATGGTTTAGAGTAGAGGCACCAAAGACGTTTTCAAAACATCACGGAACATATGAGATGTTTCGAGGGCTGAAATTGGGATTTCAGGCTCGTGCCCACGTCAAGAGGTATGAGACCTCCGACGATTGTCTTAGCCTGCAAACTAAGGGAAAAGCTCAATCGTTGAGCTTGTGCTCAGATTGTCTGAAGTGCAACAATCACTTAAATCGAATGGGATTTGATCTTCCAAATGAGATAGTGATGTTTCTCCAAAGTCATTGCCACCAAGCTGCTAGAGCTTCATGATGAACTATAACATATCAGGGATAGAGATGATGATCCTTGAGGTATTCGCGATGTTTGACACCGCGAAAGTAGAAATCAAGAAGGAGCATCAATTGTTGATGGTTGGTGAAACCACTAGTTTCAAAGAAGGGCAAGGGCAAGAAGGGATACTTCATGAAACGGCAAATCAGCTACTGCTCTAGTGAAGAAACCCAAGGTTGAACCCAAACCCGAGACTAAGTGCTTCTGTAATAAGGGGAACAGCCACTGGAGCAGCATTACCCTAGATACTTGCTAGATGAGAAGGCTGGCAAGGTCGATAGAAGTATATTGGATATATATTATGTTAATGTGTACTTTACTAGTACTCCTAGTAGCACCAGGGTATTAGATACTGGTTCGGTTGCTAAGTGTTAGTAACTCGAAATAAAAGCTACGGAATAAACGGAGACTAGCTGAAGGTGAGCTGACGATATGTGTTGGAAGTGTTTCCAAGTTTGATGTGATCAAACATCGCACGCTCCCTCTACCATCAAGATTAGTATTAAACCTGAATAATTGTCATTTGGTGTTTGCGTTGAGCATAGACATGATTGGATTATATCTATCGCGATACGGTTATTCATTTAAGGAGAATAATGGTTACTCTATTTATTTGAATAACACCTTCAATGGTCTTGCACCTAAAGGAATGGTTTATTGAATCTCGATCGTAGTGATACACATTTTCATGCCAAAAGATATAAGATAGTAATGATAGTACCATTTACTTGTGGCACTGCCATGTAAGTCATATTGGTATAAAACGCATGAAGAAGCTCCATGTTGATGGATCTCTGGACTCACTCGTTTTTGAAAAGTTTGAAACATGCGAACCATGTCTATTGGTGTATACGCATGAAGAAACTCCATGCAGATGGATCGTTTGGACTCACTTGATTTTGAATCACGTGAGATATGCAAATCATACCATGTAGGCAAGATGACTGAAAAGCCTCGTTTTCAGTAAGATGGAACAAGATAGCAACTTGTTGGAAGTAACACACTTTGATGTGTGCAGTCCAATGAGTGCTGAGGCATGCAGTGAATATCATTATGTTTTACTTCACAGATGATTTAAGTAGATACTGTATATTTACTTGATGAAACACAAGTCTAAATTATTGAAGGGTTCAAGTAATTTCAGAGTGAAGTTGAAGGTCATTGTGACAAGAGGATAAAATGTCTATGATATGATCATAGAGATGAGTATCTGAGTTACAAGCTTTGGCACGCAATTAAGACATTGTGGAAATTGTTTCACAATTAATACCGCCTGGAACACCATTGTCGGTGTACTAAAGTAAGGGTATCTTAGTATTCCGAACTTGTGCACGGGCAGTTGCAGCGTCCCGCGGCGGGGCTCGCCGGGTGTCCGCCAAGATCCTCCGTAGCCCCTAGTGATGCCATTCAAGAACAAAGTGCTTTAACTGAGAAGACAAGGCTCCGGCAAGAGGAGCTTGCCGGAAAGGACAAGGCCCCGGCAAGAGGAGCTTGCCGGGAAGGCTCACCAACGCATTTCAAGGAACTTGCCGCGACACGTCACGCGTCCCGGCAAAGCCCGGCGAGCGACAAGCTCCCGGGCGCGACAAGATAGCGACAGTGGCAAGGCCCTTGCCACGGCAAGCAACCATCCTGTACCCGCGCTCCATGACATCCACCTACGTGTCACCCTGGGGCTGTTTCCAGGGGCGCGTGGCGGGAGGCTGTGCAGCCAGGGGTGCATGGTGGCCAGCGACGCTGGCGAATTTGCCATCGTGGCGAACGGTGGCGCCCCTGACGGTCCTTTTTTGCACTGTTTGGCAACACAGACGGGCATTTAATGCCCTTGTCCCCTGCCATCAGTGTTAGGTAGGATGCACTGTACAAATAACTATACCAACCACCTCGCTTTTTACATTTGTACCCTTCTCTGCGTTGCCACCTGTCGGTGACCCCTTTCGCATATAAAAGGAGGCCCATGCGCAACGTAGAGGGGGTTCGGAACATTCGAAGCATTCATTATACACAAACAAGCAGCAGTAGGAGTATTATCTCTCCGGAGAGCTCCGAAGCTGGGTAAAGATCGCTCCCGTGCTCCGCCTCGATCCGCTCTTCGTGCGCCCTCCACTCCCTGCCGGACCGAAAGGGGCCCCTTTGCCCCATAGGTGTTCGTTTCCCACGACATCTTTGGCGCGCCAGGTAGGGGGCGTCGAGGTTGTGTGAACCCGGTCCGGTGTTCACGCGAGCCAGTTCATCATCATCATCTTCGACATGCCACCGAAAAAGAAGGCTTCGGAGGCAGCAGTTCCGTCCGCGTCACTTCCACCACCACTGGAACAAACGGGTGGTGGAATGGACGCCGGCGAAAGAATGGACATCGGTGAGGAAGCTCACGGTGTCGCCAACTCCAAGGGCAAGGCGGCGCATGCCTCTACATCCGCAATCGTTCCGCGCCCATCTCATGAGGCACAGGACCAAGAGCGTCATGGCACTCGCAGTGCCATACACATGATGGGCCAAGTCCAAGCTGGGGCATCTCGGGACGCTCTAGACCAGCACGCACGCCAGCGTGCTGGCGCGAGCGGGGTACGGTCGTTTGGACGGGACACTGCTCCTTCTGACGTGGTTATAAGTCCGAGCACATCCCACTCCTCGCGACATCCGCCATGCCCGCCCACCACTCCGGCAGAAGCTTTGGCGCGAGCTCAGTTGCTCCTGGATTACCCTCCGACGTCGGACAAAATCGACGAATGGAGGGCCACCATTCAGAGTCTCATCGGCTACGCCAACGGCGACACCCCGCAACATCCGAGCGCGTCGCCGCCGCGGCAGGATCGCCGGGCGCGAGCCGGTGACAACGAAACTGGTGGAGGTGCGACCGCCATGCACTCCCCGCCCCTAAGGCCAAGATCGCCGACTCGCCGGATCAACCACGACACCGACTCCACGGCGTCGTCAGATCCACGAGCTCGTCGCGATCAACGCCAAGTTCTTCAAGAGCGACAACATGAAGACGCTCGTACTCGCATCGAGCGTCGAAGAGAAGCGCGGCGTCAATCAGACCAGCGCGCTGGACCTGCTGTTGACATGCATGCGCCGGGGGAACCAGGCGACTTGCCGTACGCAGTAGGTTGCCCTGCGTTTACTCGTGAGCTGCGGCAAGTCCAGTGGCCCAGTACCAAGAACTTCAAGCCAGATGTACCGGAGAAGTATGATGGCAGGTTGCATCCGTCGGAGTTCCTCAGCATCTACACCATCACGGTGCAAGCTGCCGGGGGACGCGACGAGAAGATCCTTGCCAACTACTTCCCATTGGTGCTCAAGCCCAATGTCAGATCCTGGCTCATGCACTTGCGGGCAACTCCATCTCCTCATGGGCGGATTTGTGCCATCAGTTTGTCGGCGCCTTCACGGGCGGCCACAAGCCTCATGGCCAGGAGAGTGATTTGCATCTGCTCGCCCAGAAGGAAGGAGAGCCCCTGCGCAAGTACATACAAAGATTCAGCCAAGTGCAGCGCAACATCCCAGATGTCCACCCCGCCGCGGTCATCAGCGCGTTCCATCAAAACGTGCGTAACCGCAGGATGCGGGAGGAGATGGCGATGTGCAAGATAAGAGACGTCAGTGAGCTCTACGCCCTGGCCGACAAGTGTGCACGTGCTGAAGAAGGAAGAAAACTCCCTGGAGAGAACGTAGGAGCAGGGGGGTCTGACAGTGAGGATGCTGCCCCGGCAAAGAAAAACCGGCGGCGGAACAACAGAAGAAGGAAAGGCAAAGATGTGGTAGCCATCAAGCAGTCCGGCAACGGAGGTAGCGCCAAGGAAACAGAACCTGTGGCAGCTCCCGACAAGCAGGGCGGCTCCGACAAGCAGTACTGCAAGATTCACCATACCAAGGGCCATGACCTCCAAAGTCGCAAGAAAGTAGAGCAGCTCGTGGAGCTGCAGAAGGCTGAGTACGAGCGACGCGACAAGGAGAAAGCCCAAGAAGGTACTGGTGGATCCGGCAAGAAGCGTCCCGGCCGGGGAGGACGCCGCGGCAAGGCCAAGCAGCGGCAAGGAGACAGGCCTCCCCGTGGCCGCGACAAGGATGAAGATGAAGACGAAGAAGAGGACATGGATGATGACGAGGCCGACGAGCAGGAGTTTCAGAAAGCAACAGAGGTTCTGTGCGTTGACGGTGGTGCTTCTCTGCATGCTTCGCATCGCCAGCTCAAGCAGTGGGCGCGAGAAGTTAATGCAGCAGAACCATCAGTTGAATCGCGCAAGCCCCTGAAGTGGTCTAGCACGCCTATCATCTTTGACATTGAGGACCACCCTGATCGCATCACTGCGGTCGGGTGCTTGCCGATGTTGGTTTCACCAACTATCCGCAACCTCAAGGTCACAAAGATGCTAGTTGACGGCGGGGCCGGCTTGAATCTGATCTCCTCCGCGGTACTCCAGAAGCTTCAAATCCCTGATAGCGAGCTCGAAGAGACCGGTACTTTCCAGGGAATCAATCCGGGAAGGAGCAAGCCAAAGGGGAAGATCACGTTGCCGGTAACATTTGGCAGTGAATTGAATTTCAGGACTGAGAGGGTTACGTTCGACGTTGCTGACTTTCCGTTGCCTTATAACGGAATCCTTGGCCGTCCAGCACTTGCCAAGTTCATGGCAGCCTCTCACTACGCTTACAATGTTCTGAAGATGCCAGGCCCGATAAGTGTCATCTCTGTCCCTGGCGACAAGAAGGATGCCCTTATCTGCGCCGACAAGATCTACCGGGAAGCAGCAGTCGCAGCAGAACGCGAGACACTTGCCGCCGAAGCTCCCGGGGGAAAGGAAAGACCAAGTCCGGCAAGAACTCTGATGCCCACTCCGGCAAGCGCACCTCTTCGGAGTGCTGCGCTACCGTCGAGGACGCACCATCGAGCTCCACCGGCAAGTGTAAGAAGGCGAAGGCAGCTCCGCCAGAGACCAAGAAAGTGGCCGCCAAGGAGGACGGCACTGGTGGTACCTTCACCATCAGTGCCACGCTTGATCCTAAATAGGAAAGCGCGCTCGTTGCTTTCCTGCGGGCGAACGTCGATGTGTTTGCATGGCAACCATCCGACATCCCCGGTGTTCCCAGGAAAGTAATTGAGCACCACCTTGCCGTCTGTCCTCACGCGCGGCCCGTCAAGCAGAAAGTCAGAAAACAAGCAGTGGAGCGCCAAGAATTCATTGCAGAAGAGATCAAGAAGTTGGAAGCAGCAGGCCTAGTCAGAGGAGTGCTCCATCCAACATGGCTGGCCAATCCTGTAGTCGTGCGCAAGGCGAACGGGAAATGGAGGCTTTGTATAGACTTCACTGATGTTAATAAAGCTTGTCCCAAGGATCCATTTCCCTTGCCGCGCATTGATCAGATTGTCGACTCCACGGCAGGATGTGATTTGCTTTCATTTCTTGATGCATATTCAGGGTATCATCAGATCTTCATGGCAGAAGAAGATGAGGAGAAAACCGCATTCATTACTCCATGTGGCACGTACTGCTTTGTACGGATGCCCTTCGGACTAAAGAATGCTGGTTCAACATTTGCAAGGGTAGTTCACGAAGCTTTTGAGCCACAGTTGCACAGAAATGTAGAAGCTTACATGGATGACATAGTGGTCAAGAGCAAAGACAGAGCAACTCTGATTCAAGATTTGGACGAGACCTTTGCAAATTTGCGCAAGATCAATCTCAAGCTCAACCCCGAGAAGTGTGTGTTTGGAGTCCCTTCCGGCAAGCTTCTCGGGTTCTTTGTGTCTCAGCGGGGGATTGAAGCTAACCCCGACAAGATCAAGGCCATTGAGCAGATCGAAGCACCGAAGCGCGTCAAGGATGTACGAAAGCTTGCCGGCTGCGTGGCTGCTCTCAGCGGGTTCATCTCTAAGTCTGCTGAGCGCGCCCTGCCGTTTTTCAAAATTTTGAAAAAGGCAGGTCCAATGAAATGGACTCCGGAAGCGGAGGCTGCGCTGCAGGACTTGAAGAGATATCTGTCCTCCACTCCAATACTTGTCGCACCGAAACCACAAGAGAAGTTGCTGCTATATCTAGCGGCAACCAATCAAGTGGTTAGTGCTGCGTTAGTAGCGGAGAGGGAGGCAGATGATGAGCCAGCGGCCGCGGCAAGCACATCCAGCGACAAGCAGGGGGCTTCCCCGACAAGCTCTGATCCCGACAAGGATGGATCTGTGCAACCACAAGACGAGAAGCAGAAGAAAATGGTGCAGCGCCCAGTTTACTTTGTCAGTTCCCTTCTGCAGGGGGCTAGATCAAGGTACTCTGGTGTGCAGAAGCTGCTTTTCGGCCTTCTCATGGCCTCAAGAAAGCTGCGCCATTACTTTCAAGCACATGAGATTACAGTTGTCACTCGCTTTCCGTTGAAGAGGATATTACAGAATCCAGAAGCAACAGGCAGGATTGTCGAGTGGGCACTGGAATTGTCAAGCTTTGGCCTCAAGTTTGAAAGCACTTCAACTATTCAGAGCCGAGCATTGGCAGAATTTATAGCAGAATGGACGCCAACACCCGATGAAGAAATTCCAGAGACGAGCATCCCCGTCAAGGAGGCAAGCAAAGAATGGATCATGTACTTCGATGGTGCCTTCTCGCTGCAAGGCGCCGGTGCGGGCGTGTTACTTGTCGCACCCACCGGAGAACACCTCAAGTACGTCATCCATATGCACTTTCCCAAGGAGCAAGCAACCAACAATACTGCAGAGTATGAAGGTTTGCTTGCCAGACTTAGAATCGCGGCAGACCTTGGGATCAAGAAGCTTATTGTCAGGGGTGACTCACAGCTTGTCGTCCGCCAAGTGAACAAAGATTATCAGAGTCCATTGATGGAAGCATATGTTGATGAAGTGAGGAAGCTAGAAGAGCACTTTGACGGTCTACAGATGGAGCATGTTCCAAGGGCTCAGAATGACATAGCCGATGGCCTGTCAAAGTGCGCGGCATTGAAGTTACCTGTGGAACCAGGGATCTTTGTGCTCAAGCTGACTCAACCATTTGTGACGCCATCAACTGGACAGAGCAAGAAGAGGAAGTTGATTTCTGGTGACTACTTTCCGGCAGAGCTCCCCGAAGCCGCCGCCAAGAAGGTCCCCAAGATCAACGCCAAGGATGCTGAGGAGCAGTCTGCTCCGACAAGCCCTAGGGTTTGTTTCGTTGAAGCAGACGCTCCTGACAAGTTTTGCTCCAGCAAGCTTGCCGGGGAACATCAAGCTCCGGCTGAGCCGCAGGTTCTCACCGTAGAAGCGGATGTTCCCGCAGCAGCAGATGTGCCTTTAGTCCTTGTTGTCGAGCCACAAGCTCCGGCATGGGCGCAGCAGATTGTCCATTTCCTTCAGACAGGAGAACTTCCCGAAGAGCAAGAAGAAGCGGAGAAAGTAGCCCGGCAGTCAAGTATGTACCAGTTTGTCGATAGCACACTGTACAGAAGAAGACTCAACGGTGTGAAATTGAAGTGTATTCACTGGGAAGATGGACAGAAGCTGTTGGCAGAGATACATGGAGGCATATGTGGCCACCACATTGGCGCAAGAGCACTTGTCGGCAAGGCGTTCCGGCAAGGTTTCTTTTGGCCGACAGCCCTCCAGGATGCAACTGCACAAGTAACCAAGTGTGAAGCGTGCCAGTTCCATTCCAAGCAGATACATCAGCCAGCTCAAGCTCTCCAGACGATCCCTTTATCCTGGCCATTTTCGGTCTGGGGGCTCGACATCCTCGGCCCCTTCCCCCGCGCTGTCGGGGGCTTTGAGTACTTGTACGTGGCAATCGACAAGTTCACAAAGTGGCCGGAAGTGGAAGCAGTGAGGAAGGTGACAGCACAGTCAGCAGTCAAGTTCTTCAGGTCAATTGTTTGCCGTTTCGGAATCCCTAACAGGATCATCACCGACAACGGCACCCAGTTCACGAGCCGCACCTTCATACAGTACGTCCAAGACCTTGGCGCCAAGGTCTGCTTCGCTTCTGTTGCTCACCCGAGAAGCAACGGTCAAGCGGAGAGGGCAAACGCCGAAGTGCTGCGCGGGCTCAAGACCAGAACTTTCGACAGGCTGCGCAAGTGCGGAAGAAACTGGATCGAGGAGCTGCCGGTGGTTCTTTGGTCGATCAGGACGACGCCAAATCGAGCCACTGGCCAGACACCCTTCGCTCTAGTCTATGGAGCGGAGGCAGTTCTCCCCACGGAACTCGTATACGGATCACCTCGAGTGCTCGCTTATGATGAGCTTGAGCAAGAGCAGCTGCGACAAGATAACGCGTTGCTCCTCGAGGAAGATCGTCTTCAGGCTGCTATGCGAGCTGCTTGATACCAGCAAGCTTTGCGTCGCTACCATAGCCGCAAAGTCAGTGCCAGAAGTCTCGAGGAAGGCGACCTTGTTCTTCGGCGCGTTCAATCCGCCAAGAATTCCAACAAGTTGATGCCGAAGTGGGAAGGCCCTTATCGGGTGAAACGAGTCACTAGGCCTGGCGCTGTCCGCCTTGAGACCGAAGATGGCATTCCGGTGAGCAACTCCTGGAACATAGAACATCTTCGTAAGTTTTACCCATAGGGCGCGATTGCCGGAATCCGTTCCGGCAACCACCTTTTGTACAAGTCTTGTCGCTGTTACATGTAATCCTTTGTACAAAGCCGGCAGATCCCGTGCATAAATAAACTCATGTGCTCCACACAACTTGTCCATTTCATGCATTAATTTCTTTCTAGCATGTATTATTTGACACTTTGTGCAGCACCTGCCCCGGTAAGTAATAACGAGCCATAAGGCTCCATGTCTTTATTTTCTCTACTTTCTTTTTTATCAACAAAGGAAAGGAAGGTTCCCTCGCGCACAAATTTGCCGGGGGGGGAGGAGAGGATTATGATGTGGAACAGGCGTCGTTCAGCCAAGTTTTGCCTTGCCGGGAAGCAAACGGAACAGGCGTCGTTCAACCAAGTTTTGCCTTGCCGAGAAGCAAACGACAGAAAAGCTAAGTTGCCAAAGTTTGAGCAATTAGTTTTTAAATTTTTAAGTTATCTCCTTCGAACAATCGTACTTTGTATGGAAAACCTATGCGCGGAGGAACCAATTCGTGGCTAGTTGCGCCCTTACTTTGTTTCGAGTCCGCTCAACAACTTAAGTGTGTTGCGACTAGTTGCGACAAGGTTTCTTGCCGGAAGCAGCACCGCCAGCAGGCTGCTGATGTTCCGCACTCAGCGCTCGCGGCAAGGGTGCCTGCGCCGGCAAGTTCCCTGAAAGCGTAGGGTAAAAACATACAAAGGAAGGAATCAAGCAAAGAAAATAACATAGCCAATACTGCCCAAGATAAAGTTATGATACAAAAAGAACTTGTCGCAGCTCTAATAAATGGTTCTCGCAACATGATCAGCAGCGGCAAGAAAAGGAGGAAAAAGGCGGCCCAGTCTACGCGATCACCGTCGACCCTCCTGACTTCATTCACCTTGTCCACAATGGGTGCGACAAAGGGCCTTGAGCTCCTCAAGATCAGCACCCGCCGGCAGCTTCTTGAGGACGTTGGTGAGGTTGAGGCCCAGGTTGAAGAAGAGCACCTTCACCAACACCTTCTCCAAGACTCTGGCACAGATTGCGCGCGACTCGTCGCCCAGCTGCTTCGGGATCTTCTCCCGGAGCTGCTGGAGGGCCGTCGCCACGCCTTTGAAGAATAGGATAAGCTTGGCGCTGGGCTGGAGATGCTCGTCGGAAGGATATCCAAAGTCCTCCATCCCCAGCTGCGCCAGCTCTCCATCAATGACTGCGGCGATGTTCACCAGACCCTCGGTCCAGTGCTCTACCGTCTCCCTGAATGAATTCTGGGTGACGGCAATGCTCGCCAGCAGTTCTGCGTCGGCCTTGACCTTATCCGCCAAGGTCGCCTCTCGCTCCTTGGCGCTATCCAGCGTCCGGGTCAGCGTGGTCAGCTTCAGCTCGAGATCAGCATTGGAGTCTTTGGCGGCGCTGAGCTCCTTGCTCCTCTCGGCGAGAAGACCCTGCAGCTCACCATGAGCGGCAGCATCCTTCTCGCGCTCGCGCTTGAGCGCGGCAAGCTCTTCGCCGCTCGCCTTCAGATTGGCCTCCAACTGCGTCACCTTCGCCTCCAACTCCTTCTTGGCGGCCTCAGCAGTTGCGGCGGCGTCCTTTGCCTCCTTGAGCGCCCCGTCGAGTGCTTGCTCGCGCCCGACAAGCTCTTCCTCGTAGCTGTCGAGATAGGCTTTCTTCTGCACCAGCTCGCCTTCTCGCGCAGCCTGCTTCTCGGCAGCCAGCCGCTGTTGTTCTTCAGCCTCGGCCTTCTCGAGGAGAAAGGCCGTGCGCTCCCCGGCAAACTGCTCCCGCTCCTGCGCCACCGACTGGAGATCTTCTTGGTTGGCGCTTCGGAGCTCCTCCGCGCGCTTCTCCAAGTCCATGCCAGCCTTCGCGACAAGCGCTTCCCGGGAGGCCAGCTTGGCCTGCCGGGCGCGGTAGAGCGACGTCAACCTCTGCAACAGTCGCTCCTCTTCAGGCTCGTCGCTGCTGCCGGGCGTGTCGACCAACGACAGCCCAGCGAAGGCGAGCACCTCCCCGTCAAAAGCTTCTCCCTCGACCGGCGCCCTGGAGCTCGACGCCCAGGGAAGTTTGATGAAGATCCCGTCGCCAGCCTTCAAGTAGGCGCCGGGCTGGGGCTCTTCGGAGTCCGGTTCCATGGCAGTGACAGAGGATTCAGCGGTCGGTGCAGCGCCTGGCGCTCCTGCGGCCTCAGGGCCGTCAGTGCGATCGCCCGACCCCTCACCAGCTTCCGCGGAGGTAGCCTTGGCAGCCTCCTCGCCGGCAGGGTTATCAGCACCGGCCCTTTCTTTGTTGGCGACAGCGTCGCCGGTGCCGCCATGCACGCCTTCCTCACCGGCGCCCTCGGTCTCCATCAGGTCTGCGGCAGATGGATCTGAAGATCGAGGAAGGAAGAAAAAGTTAAGCAAATATGCAAGAAGAAGATCAGGAGAAAGAAGAACCAAGGGAAGTTCTCTGACAAGAAGGATTACCTATGCTGGGCTCTGTAACCATGGGCTCCACCACCGAGGGATCACTGGTCCCGTCCCTTGCCGGAGAGCGCTCCCTTGCCGGAGAGTCACCCCTTGGCGGCGTAGTGGAAGCAGACGGCACCTCAGGGGCGACTTCTGGCTGCTCCTGGTAGGCCTGTTCTGCTCCTGCACAAGCAAATCAACAATAAGGATATCAGCAAGGAAAGAGCACCCATGCGCACCCGGCGGCGGGAAGTAAAACTGTGAACTTGCGCTGGGGGCTGCTTCGGCGAGAGGTTGCCAGGTCCGACAAGGTAGTCTCGGACGCGTCCTCTGCTGTCACAGCAGGATCGTCCTCGATGACAACCACGGGGACCTTGGCCCTCTTCACCGCTCTCTGGGCCAGCGTCCTGGAAAGGGGCAGGGTCCAGAAGAAAGCAGATCAGATACGAGACAAGAAACAGCAAAAATAAAAGAACCATAAGCATAACAAAAAGAAAAGGCTTACTCGTCCTCCTCTCCTTCCTCCTCGTCGGAGCTGAGCGCGGAGAGATCAAAGTCTGGTACTCTTTCAGCGCGACGAGGCGGAGGGGTAGGCTCCCTTGGACGCTTGGCGGGAGCTGCGGCAGGATCGGATGTGGCGGCCCGAGAAGACCCTGCTCCAGTTGCCGGGGCGGCGTGAGATGCTCCCGTGGCAACGGTGCTTGGCGTAGTGGCGCGTGTCCCGCGGCGCGGCGGTTGTTGGCCCGTCTACTGCCCTGCTGCATCTCCGGTCCTGCGGAGGCGCCTTCTTGGTTGAGCTGGGGGCTGCACTGAGGACTCCGCCTGCTGCAAGTTGCTTGAAGACGGCTGGCCACCCGCACCCTCGGCGGGCTCGCTCGTTTCAGCTTCGGGCTCTTCCTCCCCGGCAAGCTCCTCTCGGTCAACAAGGCTTGCCGCCTCGGCTGCCTCGGCCTCCTCCAAAGTAAACCCGAACTCGCCCGCGGCGGCAGCCGCTGCCGCCTCCTCCGCCCTGGTGGCGATGCGCTGCATCTCATCATCGGTGGTATCGCGGGTGAGGAGCCTCTGCTCGTCGGCACGGACCGCCACCTCCACCAAGTCGTCAAAGAATTGCTATACGACGTCGTCGGCAGGCTCCTGCCAAGTTGGGATAATCCCATGCGAGTCGCACTCCGGCATCATTGCGCGGATGCGCTCGAGTTGGGAGTTGTTGCACAATGGGACGACGCCCGGCGGCAGCCTGAACCACTCGAGATGGTTGGGGTCGTGCTTGAACAGTTCCTTGAGCGTCCCATCCAACTCCAAAACAGTAAAATTAAAATTGAGGCCTGGGCGTAGCCTCATGATATCTGCCGGACCCCCGAACAGCCAGGCGGGTCTCCCCCTCTCCTGCAAAGGGGCGATACGGCGACGAAGAAAGTCCGCGCCAACGGCTCCTACAGTTAGCCCGGCAAGCCTGAGCCGCAAGATCCGGGTGGTGGCGATCTTCAATCTAGCATCGTCCGCCGCCAGGGCGCTCCAATCGCCGCCGCGCACTACTCGGGCTTGGCGCAAGTTGGTGAATGGATGCGGGTTCTCATCAACAATCCAACACCACTCCGCTCTCCACTCCTCCCATTTGCTACGGAGCTCCCCCTCCAGATAGGCCTCCTTCATGCCGACTCTCGAGATCCAGGCGATCCCGCCAGCTAAGGGCTCTCCCTTCTCGGCCCGGGGGATGAAATAGTGGTGAAAAAGGGCAACGTTTGGGTGGATTCCGACGAAGTTCTCGCAGAGGTGTGCGAAAACCGCCATGGTCAGAACAGCGTTGGGGGTGAAATCAAGGAGATGAAACCCGTAGGTATTCATGATATCACAGAAGAAATTGGAGAAAGGCGGGCAAAGCCCGCAATAGAAGAACAGTGGAAAGAAGGGGTATCCTCTTGGGCACCGATTCAAAGTGGAAGCAGCGGCGGAAAGTACCTGCGTGCGCGGGTGCGCCCGCGTCTCCGTCGACCAGAAAAGATAGAACCACTCCCGCAGCTCCTTCGCGGAGAGCTCGGGGGGGAAAGTGCTCGCTCCTTGCGCAGCGCCTCAAGCCGCAGCGCCTCGGCAGACTTCGTACTCTTCCCGGTCTTCGGAGCCATGGCGGAGGCGATGAGGGGGACCGGGAGCGTTGGCAGCGACGGCGGCGCCGGGGGCGGAGCGCTGCTCCCTTTCGGCTTTGGGAAAGCGGAGGGGAGCGGCGGAGATTTCTGAGGAAGCAACTGCAAGTGGCGAAGCTGGGGGAACGGCCCCTGTTTCCTCTGCTTATAAAGAGGAGGAGGCGAACGTTACGTTCGTTTTAAAATAATAATCACCCACGATCTCTCCCACGACGCCGCGATTGACGTGTGTCGTTACGGGAGGGCGCGGTGGATACGGAGTTAGATTTGGTATGGATCCAAGCCGCGTGCACCCGTGCCCTGTTTTGGGCCTGGCCCAACAGCGCTCAGCACCGCGTGTGGCCCAGGCCCGGGGGCTCCTGTCGGTGTACTAAAGTAAGGGTACCTTAGTATCCCGAACTTGTGCACGGACAGTTGCAGCGTCCCACGGCGGGGCTCGCCGGGTGTCCGCCAAGATCCTCCGAAGCCCCTAGTGATGCCATTCAAGAACAAAGTGCTTTAACTGAGAAGACAAGGCTCTGGCAAGAGGAGCTTACCGGAAAGGACAAGGCCCCGGCAAGAGGAGCTTGCCGGGAAGGCTCACCAACGCATTTCAAGGAACTTGCCACGACGCGTCACGCGTCCCGGCAAGGCCCGGCGAGCGACAAGCTCCCAGGCGCGACAAGATAGCGACAGCGGCAAGGCCCTTGCCGCGGCAAGCAACCATCCTGTACCCGCGCTCCATCACATCCACCTACGTGTCACCCTGGGGCTCTTTCCAGGGGCACGTGGCGGGAGGCTGTGCAGCCAGGGGTGCATGGTGGCCAGCGACGCTGGCGAATTTGCCATCGTAGCAAACGGTGGCGCCCCTGACGGTCCTTTTTTGCACTGTTTGGCAACACAGACGGGCATTTAATGCCCTTCTCCCCTGCCATCTGGGTTAGGTAGGATGCACTGTACAAATAACTGTACCAACCACCTCGCTTTTTACATTTGTACCCTTCTCTGCGTTGCCACCTGTCGGTGACCCCTTTCGCATATAAAAGGAGGGCCATGCGCAACATAGAGGGGGTTCGGAACATTCGAAGCATTCAGTATACACAAACAAGTAGCAGTAGGAGTATTATCTCTCCGGAGAGCTCCAAAGCTGTGTAAAGATCGCTCGCGTGCTCCGCCTCGATCCGCTCTTCGTGCGCCCTCCGCTCCCTGCCGGACCGAAAGGGGCCCCTTTGCCCCATAGGTGTTCGTTTCCCACGACAACCATAGTGTGATGGTGTGTCCGAACATCATAGTTGCACCCTATTGGATATGGTGCATACCATGATGTCTCTTATCGAATTACCACTATCGTTCATGGGTTAGGCATTAGAGACAACCGCACTCACTTTAATAGGGCACCACGTAATTCCGTTGAGATGACACCATATGAACTATGGTTTAGAGAAACCTAAGCTGTCATTTCTTAAAAGTTTGGGGCTGCGACGCTTATGTGGAAAAGTTTCAGGTTGATAAGCTCGAACCCGAAGCGGATAAAATGCATCTTCATAGGACACCCAAAACAGTTGGGTATACCTCCTAATTCAGATCCGAAAGCAATAGGGATTGTTTCTTGAATCGGGTCCTTTCTCGAGGAAAGGTTTGTCTCGAGAATTGAGTGGGAGGATAGTGGAGACTTGATGAGGTTATTGAACCATCACTTCAAACAGTGTGTAGCAGGGCACAGGAAGTTGTTCCTGTGGCACCTACACCAATTGAAGTGGAAGCTTATGATAGTGATCATGAAGCTTCGGATCAAGTCACTACCGTACCTCCTAGGACGACAAGGACGCGTACTACTTCAGAGTGGTATAGTAATCCTGTCTTGAAGGTCATGTTGCTAGACAACAATGAACCTACAAGCTATGGAGAAGCGATGGTGGGCCCAAATTCCGACAAATGGTTAGAATCCATGAAATCCGAGATAGGATCCATGTATCAGAACAAAGCATGGGCTTTGGTGGACTTGCCCGATGATCGGCAAGCCATTGAGATAAATTGTCACATCCCTGGTCCTGTTATGCACTAGGCTAGACCTCATGTGAGCATCATGTTTTAATTCAAATGAAATTTGAATTGAGGAATTTTCAAAGCCTCAGAAACCTTCTAAAAATGATCAACATTAAAATCTCCTCAAAGAAGTCCAAGAAAATGTTCCTCTTAGTCTCTGAAAATATTGCAAAGAGGTAAAACTCAAAACAATATTTTTGGTATCTCAGAGTTAATTATTTGGGCCTTTGAATTAAATAAATAGCTATTTGCATTGGATATATATTTGATATATAAATAATATATGTCCAATAATTACTGGAACATTTTATGTGGTTTGGTATATTTTAACTCTAGCCACATAACTATTTTCAGGATTTTATAAAATGGTTTAGTATTTTACTAAACTAAAACAACACAGAACAAAATAGATAAATAAAAACAGAAATAGAAAGAGAGAGAAGGACTACCTGGCGCTCACCTGGTAGCCCAACTGGCCCAGCAGCACGGCCCAGCCCATCTCCACTTCCCCTCCTGTCGTCTTCCTCTTGCCAGTGGGAGCAGCTGCGTGCTCGCACGCGCGCGGCCGAGGAGGCCAGCTCCTCCCTGCCTGGCTGCCTCCTCCTCCCCCGGGACGTCTCCCGCAGCGCCACGCCACCCCCTGGACCCCTCTCACTCCCTCCAGTGCTTCTCCCCCCCCCTCCTCTGCTCTCTGCCGCGCCACACCCGAGCGCACCCGACGCCGCCGTTCGCTGCCACCACGGCCACCGGCCACCCCACGCCTCACCGACGCGCCCAGAAACTCTGCCACTTCGTCCTCTACCTCCTCAACGAGCCACGAGGCCCCGGACGTGCCGCAACACCGCCCTCGATGTCTTCTTCAACCTCGGGACCGCCGGCCATCTTCGTCAAATTCGTCGGGTCCGGACCGTCCCCGACCTCGCCGAGCGTCCCCTCGTCATCGCCGTGAGCCACTGACCTTCTCCCCTAACTCAGCATGCTCTCCTCCGTGCCGTAGCGCCGTTCCCCACGAGCACCGAAGCCACCGTCCGCCATTGTTGCTCCACGCATAGCCTCCGTGCTTCCCTGGCCTCACTGTGCTGCTCTTAGTGCTCCCCATGTCTAGCAGGTGCTGCCCAGCCTCTCCATTTGCTCACTGATGCACTGTAGCGACACGCCCGAGCACCACCGAACACCATCGCCGCCAAAGCTCGTCGTCGGCATGAGTTCCGGCGACCCCACGACCTCCCACTTGGTCCTCTGGATGCGCGAGAGCAAGGGCCATCCCCTGGTGCCCTCAGCGCGCCAAGCTGACGCCTCTAGCGCAAGTCCGGCGTGCCCCCACCGTGTCCTGTGGTCGCCGTCGGCTGGTCTCCGGTGGCTGACGTGGCACCATTAGTTTAGGTGCTAATCGCGTTTAGTCAGTGTCGCGTGTCGATGACATATGGGCCCCACGCCCTTAACTAACCACGGTTAACCCCCTGTTTAGTTTAAGTTAACCACAGTGGCCCCACGCGTCGGAGTTGACCTAGCTGACGTGGCCATTGACCGGTCCCACCTGTCAGTGAGTTAAACAACCCTGTGTCATTGACGTGTGGCCCCCACACGTCAGGTTTGACCAGCAGCAGCGTCTGTTGACCTGCTGACGTCACGGTGACGCACTGCTGACGCAGTAAATGTTTTCTGGAATTTAAATAATTCTTAAATGATTTATTATTTTCAGAAAATGTCCTAAACTTCTAAAAATCATAGAAATTCAACCATAACTCCAAATGAATAAATTATATATGAAAAATTATCAGAAAAATTCAAGGAATCCATCTGTACCACTTTCATGCATGTTAGAACAACTTATAGATGATGTTTAGCACAAATCATATAAAGGGCATTTAAATAATCACATATGGAGTTTGAATTTGAATCTTGTATTCAAACCAACTTCATTTAATCTGTTGCTAGTTGCATTAGCCCAAAACACATTCATTTTGCCATGTCATGATCATGCATCATATTGTGCATTGCATTGATTGTGTTCCCTTCTGTGTTGCCGGTATTTGTCCCCTCTCGATAGACGTGATACCGATGATGTGATCGTTGACACTGATGAAGACTCAATGTTATCTTCAGAAGTGCCAGGCAAGCAAAACCCCCTTGTTCATTCTGATACAATCCCACTCTCTCGCTCCTGCTCTCTTTTAATGCATTAGGACAACACCGATTCATCTGTTACTTGCTGCGGTAGCTGAACCCCTTTATCCTTTGCATGACCTGTCATTCCACAGTAAATAGATGAAACCCACTAGCATGAGTAGGAGTTGTTTGAGCCCTGTTGTGCCTACTCATTCATGCTTGTTTGTCATGCCTGCTACTGCTTAGAGTTGAGTCAGGTCTGATTCATCGAGGATGAATCAGAGGTGTGTGAACATGTCCTACTGTGTGTGAGCTAAGTGTGTGAATACGATTTGGTAAAGGTAGCGGTGAGAGGCCATGTAGGAGTACATGGTGGGTTGTCTCATTGCAGCCGTCCTCAGGAACTGAGTTCTGTGTTTGTGATCCATGATTCAGCTACTACCACGCATTGGGCCCGAAACCAATGGACCCTCTCGGCTTCTTGATCACCCTTGTCCTCTGTCCAGGAGTTGCAAGTAGTTTCTGGTGTTTGTAGTATGCTGGAGGCCGTGGGCAGCGCTGACCGGAGGGGTGGGCTGTGATGCGGTAGGCACGTGGCCGGGTATACCGGGCGCCCGTTTGGTGTCACGGAACCCTGTTCACATCGTTTGGGGCCGTGAGCGAAACTCCGGCCGGATCTCCTCATGGATGGAACCCGAATAGGCGATAAACCTGGACTAGAGACTCGAGTGTTTAGGTAGGCCGTGGCCGACACCCACGTTGGGCTTCTGCTTGAAGGTTGCTGAGTACATGTCGTGTAAACGGTGGTAAGTGGTGAGAGCGTGTGTGAAGAAGTACACCCCTGCAGGGTTATCATCATCTATTCGAATAGCCGTGTCCGCGGAAAAGGACTTCTGGGTTGCTTATATCAGATCATAGACAAGTGAAAGTGGACACTCTAAAATACGCAAGATAAGCATGAGTGTTATGGATGGCTCTCTCGTAGGGAGACGGGAGTGGATCCATAGTGGTGTATTGATATGGTGAATATGTGGACTCGTGTGCGCCACCTCAAAAGAGTTACTTGCAGTCGTAGTTTAGGATAGCCACCGAGTCAAAGCTGGCTTGCTGCAGTTAAACCCCACCATCCCCTTTGTTGATAATGATGCATATGTAGTTAGTTCTGATGTAAGTCTTGCTGGGTACATTTGTACTCACGTTTGCCTATTTTATGTTTTGCAGAGAGACTTCGGTCTCACTAGTAGTTTCGCGTGGACTTCGACGTTTAGCTTGTTACCTCAGCTACGATCTTGTGCCCCGGCAGGATCTGGTAGATAGTTAGGCTTCTCAGCCTTTTTCAGTTATAGATGTCTGTACCCAGACATGATAGCTTCCGCTTGTGCTTTGACTTGTATGCTCTGATTGTTGGGTCATGAGACCCATGTTTGTAATATCTCGCTCCTCGGAGCCTATTGAATAAATTACTTGAGTCATAGAGTCATGTTGTGATGCCATGTTGTATTTGCACATATCGAGCATATTGTGTGTATGTTATTGAAATGCTTGGTATGTGTGGGATCTGACCATCTAGTTGTTTATCTTTAGTAGCCTCTCTTACGGGGAAATGTCTCCTAGTGTTTCCACCGAGCCATGGTAGCTTGCTACTGCTCCGGAACACTTAGGCTGGCCGGCATGTGTCCTTCTTCGTTCCTGTGTCTGTCCCTTCGGGGAAATGTCACGCGATGAATACCGGAGTCCTGTTAGCCCGCTACAGCCCGGTTCACCGGAGTCCTGCTAGCCCAGTGCTACAGCCTGGTTTCACTCGCTGATGACCGACACGTTCGATGCTGGGTCAGGAATGCATGTCCCTGTAAGTCTGTGCCACTTTGGGTTTACGACTAGCCATGTCAGCCCGGGCTCCTTATCATATGGATGCTAGCGACACTGTCATATACGTGTGCCAAAAGGCACAAATGGTCCCGGGCTAAGGTAAGGCGACACCCGTGGGAATACCGTGCGTGAGGCCGCAAAGTGATATGAGGTGTTACATGCTAGATCGATGTGGCATTGAGTCGGGGTCCTGACAGCGTTGGTATCACAGCTTGACTGCCTGTAGGATTACCAAGCCAAACTGGTCGAAGTTGAGTCTAGAAATTCTTTAGTTATATGAGGGAATTGATTGTGGGATGGAACGTAAGGCTCTTTTTACTCCTTATACCTCATGCCCTTCTGATCTGAGTCATCTTATCTTTCCTACGGGGATTAAGAACTAGGCTATCTCTTCTTTCTATCAGGATCACGTGTTACTAATCCGTAGACTTATAGATTGTTGGACTTAAGCCTCGTTTCAGTTCCTACTACTTCTGTATGTTAACTGTTGATCTCGAGACCTTGATATTGTGCTTCTGAGTGGTTATGCCACCATTTTTGTGAATGTCTCAAATCTTTTCTGAGCATTTACAGCCGTTATGCTGTCCGAGTCATCCCAGGTTTCTAAATAGTCTGATACATTTGCAAAATCCTTTCCCTCTGGTTTCGATGTTCCTTTATGCCAGCTCAATCACACCAATTGTTGAGTTGAGGTATTCTATTGCCTTGGCATTTATGTTGGAATTATTATTATGACCCTAGGTGTCTCAGGGGATCATCTATTGGTCTAGCCATGATTTGTGTCCTAGTGTGATGATTCTGGCCTTTATTCTCGAAAGCATTCCGTGATGCTACTTAGTAGTAGGTATTCTACTCCTGGGTTTTGAACCCGAGATTCACTCTACTTACATCATGTTGATAGTGTTGCTAGTTCCTTTAGGATATTAGTAACCTTTGCGATAGTCCTTGAAGTCTGTGGTATCTTCTTCTTCCAAATACCATGAACTACTTATGGCAGAAGTTCCTCGTTGAACAGAACGATCACAACCAAAGTGCTCTTGATGAGTTCTCCATTTTATATTGCGACTCTGCCAGTCCTACCTTTCCGCATGGGTTATCCGGAAGAAATGTTGAACTTGGTTCGACATACTAATCTATGCATCCACAACTTAGAACATTATATGTTCCTTTGAGTTGTCCCTCTTTACTTGTCTTCTGACCTCGTCTATCAATTGATAGTCAGGACTGGTTGTGCATTCGTGTTATCAATGCTTATTACTCTTGTGGTCCGTCAAGCCATTCTGTCCTGAATGACTTGGAGAAACAAACTCCAGTACCTCATCCATATCTAGGATTGGGTCAAAGTAGTTGTATTCCGCAGATCAAATGCCAATCCAGCTTTTGGTTCTGTTCTACCCTGGAGTATTACCCCCTTTATGTCAGAATTGTCATGAGAACTGCACCAACTCTCATGAATTTTGACGTAGTGATACTTCTCACCATCATTAGTCATTCCTCGGCCCTCGTGTTGATGCAACCGGAATACCACCAAATGAATTGTGATCTGTGAAATCAATACTCCCAGCAACCTCGTTGCTTGGTAGTTAAAGGATAATAATTTCATTCTTAGCGTGTTGGTTTTTGAATCATCCTTCTAAGACTGATCGTGCTACCTAGTCCTTATTTCGGTGCACCCTTCGATTGATGAGTTAGGATCTTGTCATGTCCTCACTCATTTGATCATATCGTCTTGCCCTCAAAAGCGAGATTGTTCTCGAGCTTAGTAACATACCGGTGGTTCGTGACTTTCCAAATATCTTCTTGGAAGTGTTACCGGGTTGTTTCCTGACTGTTATGTTGAGCTCGTGATCAAGTTGGTTTCTGGAGAACCACCCTTTCTCCAAGAATCAGTGTTGGATATCCCTGAGCTAGTTGGTTAAGCTAGACAACAACTTGGAGAATTGGAAGATAAAAGCTTGCCTAACTTAGTTCGTTCCAAAGGGATATTCTTGTGTAGTGTGTGTTGAAGAAAGATGGTATCTTCATCGATTGGTCCCTGTGATCAGTTGATGGACCTATTGTCTTATCAATCCTTTGATTGAGTATGGGCTATCGTCAAATCAAATCAGAACCAACGATATTCGTAATGTTGTCTTACTCGTGGTTTTTCCTCGAGCATACACCATTATATTCTTTGGTCTGACCAATGCTATCACCGTGTTCACATGATGGTGGAAGTCCAGTGATATGGAAATTCCGATGAGTTGCTGTTGAGCCCATCAGTAGCATTTTGTCTCCCCCCATGAATCATGTTGAACATCAACCTAGTGTTGAAAATTTTGTAAGCAATGCCTTCGTGCTCCGTTCATGAAGTCTATGCTTGGATGGAAGAAGTGACTTCCTCTAATTCATGTGCATTTGGTGTAAGTTGCCGCCATGAATTCAAGGAAGATTATTTTGTTTCCTTTGGAGTCATCGCAAGTCAGTCATGCATGTGCGAAGTATTCTATGGTCTGATAGACTGATCATCTTCATTCCATATGTATCCCTAGCACACCAAGCCACTAACTGATTTTTCTAGGAGAAGGAGTTCTTTTTAAGAGCTAACCCGGGCTTAATCAAGAACTTTGATATCCTCGATGATGGTTCCCAACCAGAACTCGGTAGTGCTTTATTATAAGACTACTATGTGGTGATGCTTGTCTGGGACAGCTTGTTCACATGTGTGTAGCAGAACCAGCTCATGTTTTGGAGCTTGCTATCGTAGTTCATCTCCCGAGAATCCCGCAACGTCATCTCGTCGATTTGTGTTGCAAACTTCCGTTTTTCTTCCTAGACTCGATGAGTCTGGAATATCCTGACACCAACCAGATCTGAATCTCAGGCAGATATGATGGTTGGAATATTTCCCAAGAATTATAATATTGGTCGCGCGATAACCGGTAAAGTGGATGTCGTGGCCAACACACCCAGCCGGAAGACCTGTTATTATAATATCTTGATTGATGAAGTTGGCCACCTCCCCATAGGGATTTCGTAGGGTTTACTCCCTAGTTGCCCCTATGGATTTTTGTGTTCCCGAAGTCCGACCTTTTACTTGATGTTTTAGATATCAAACCATATCTATGAATGGGTTACACTAGCACATCAAGGAGAACATTAGAAGCGGAGTGCTAAATGTCTCTCGGTCGATCATCCAGATTTTATTTCCTTGGCCCCGCCAAGGGTGAAATCTGAGAAGGTGTTATCTTCCTTTGCATCTGCATCCTCCATCACCATTCATCATGGTAGTAAGTTGTGTTACCGGACCCTTGACACGGATGTTGGTAAAACCTTGATGATTATGGAATTGCTCAAGTTCTTGAGAGCACGCGCAAGTGCTAGGTTTGATCGTCGGCATTAACTGTATAGCGCTCTCAGTTTCCTCGGTTATGCTATAACCAGTCCAATAGTGGGATAACTCTCTATTGTTGGGTTCTTCCCCAGTTACTAGAATCATTCCCATCATTTGCATTTTGTTCCCAGTTTGCACCGCCAATGTGCCATTCTACCATGGGTCTCTTCCATTTCCGGTGATAAGCAAATTCATCCATTGCGTTGTCTTCAACAAGGTAATCCACATCATCCAAGTCCGAGTATGCCATTCTACTGACCCCCTCCAAACGATCGCTTGAGAATTGCCTTAGGCTAGTATAAAGGTTTTCAATGATCTCTGAATCAAAGGTAATTCTTTTTGCCACTTAAGGAAATAATCTACGAATCACCCTCCTTCAGGATGTTTCGTCGTGGTATCATGGCAACTCAACTCCTCGCTACGTGGACAATCGTTTACCACCTTCTTAAGTGTGGAATTGTTGTCCACCTAGTGAACCTTCGTCATCCGTTTCTTTCCACCCCTCTTGATGTGTATCTCGTGTCTCAACCCGAGAGATGGTCCTATGTCTCATTCCGTGAGTTGTTCGATCTTCGAGAAGATCGACCCTTCTAGAGTCTCCTTCTTCCCTCCATGTCATGTTGACAGGATTTCTCAGAGCAAGACTTCAAGACAATGATGGTGATCGAATCAACGTTCCTATGAAGTGCAACCTGGATCGTGAAGATTGTACTAGTTGCGTTCCCCCTTCACCTTACCCTACGCTCGAATCTCGGGACGAGATTTTTGTTTAGTGGGGGTGAGTTGTCACATCCCTGGTCCTGTTATGCACTAGGCTAGACCTCATGTGAGCATCATGTTTTAATTCAAATGAAATTTGAATTGAGGAATTTTCAAAGCCTCAGAAACCTTCTAAAAATGATCAACATTAAAATCTCCTCAAAGAAGTCCAAGAAAATGTTCCTCTTAGTCTCTGAAAATATTGCAAAGAGGTAAAACTCAAAACAATATTTTTGGTATCTCAGAGTTAATTATTTTGGGCCTTTGAATTAAATAAATAGCTATTTGCATTGGATATATATTTGATATATAAATAATATATGTCCAATAATTACTGGAACATTTTATGTGGTTTGGTATATTTTAACTCTAGCCACATAACTATTTTCAGGATTTTATAAAATGGTTTAGTATTTTACTAAACTAAAACAACACAGAACAAAATAGATAAATAAAAACAGAAATAGAAAGAGAGAGAAGGACTACCTGGCGCTCACCTGGTAGCCCACCTGGCCCAGCAGCACGGCCCAGCCCATCTCCACTTCCCCTCCTGTCGTCTTCCTCTTGCCAGTGGGAGCAGCTGCGTGCTCGCACGCGCGCGGCCGAGGAGGCCAGCTCCTCCCTGCCTAGCTGCCTCCTCCTCCCCCGAGACGTCTCCCGCAGTGCCACGCCACCCCCTGGACCCCTCTCACTCCCTCCCGTGCTTCTTCCCCCCCCCCCCTCCTCTGCTCTCTGCCGCGCCACACCCGAGCGCACCCGACGCCGCCGTTCGCTGCCACCACGGCCACCGGCCACCCCACGCCTCACCGACGTGCCCAGAAACTCTGCCACTTCGTCCTCTACCTCCTCAACGAGCCACGAGGCCCCGGACGTGCCGCAACACCGCCCTCGATGTCTTCTTCAACCTCGGGACTGCCGGCCATCTTCGTCAAATTCGTCGGCTCCGGACCGTCCCCGACCTCGCCGAGCGTCCCCTCGTCATCGCCGTGAGCCACTGACCTTCTCCCCTAACTCAGCATGCTCTCCTCCATGCCGTAGCGCCGTTCCCCACGAGCACCGAAGCCACCGTCCGCCATTGTTGCAGCACGCATAGCCTCCATGCTCCCCTGGCCTCACTGTGCTGCTCTTAGTGCTCCCCATGTCTAGCAGGTGCTGCCCAGCCTCTCCATTTGCTCACTGATGCACCGTAGCGACGCGCCCGAGCACCACCGAACACCATCGCCGCCAAAGCTCGTCGCCGGCATGAGTTCCGGCGACCCCACGACCTCCCACTTGGTCCTCTGGATGCGCGAGAGCAAGGGCCATCCCCTGGTGCCCTCAGCGCGCCAAGCTGACGCCTCTAGCGCAAGTCCGGCGTGCCCCCGCCGTGTCCTGTGGTCGCCGCCGGCTGGTCTCCGGTGGCTGACGTGGCACCATTAGTTTAGGTGCTAATCGCGTTTAGTCAGTGTCGCGTGTCGATGACATATGGGCCCCACGCCCTTAACTAACCACGGTTTAACCCCTGTTTAGTTTAAGTTAACCACAGTGGCCCCACACGTCGGAGTTGACCTAGCTGACGTGGCCATTGACCGGTCCCACCTGTCAGTGAGTTAAACAACCCTGTGTCACTGACGTGTGGCCCCCACACGTCAGGTTTGACCAGCAGCAGCGTCTGTTGACCTGCTGACGTCACGGTGATGCACTGCTGACGCAGTAAATGTTTTATGGAATTTAAATAATTCTTAAATGATTTATTATTTTTCAGAAAATGTCCTAAACTTCTAAAAATCATAGAAATTCAACCGTAACTCCAAATGAAATAAATTATATATGAAAAATTATCAGAAAAATTCAAGGAATCCATCTGTACCACTTTCATGCATGTTAGAACAACTTATAGATGCTGTTTAGCACAAATCATATAAAGGGCATTTAAATAATCACATATGGAGTTTGAATTTGAATCTTGTATTCAAACCAACTTCATTTAATCTGTTGCTAGTTGCATTAGCCCAAAACACATTCATTTTGCCATGTCATGATCATGCATCATATTGTGCATTGCATTGATTGTGTTCCCTTCTGTGTTGCCGGTATTTGTCCCCTCTCGATAGACGTGATACCGATGATGTGATCGTTGACACTGATGAAGACTCAATGTTATCTTCAGAAGTGCCAGGCAAGCAAAACCCCCTTGTTCATTCCGATACAATCCCACTCTCTCGCTCCTGCTCTCTTTTACTGCATTAGGACAACACCGATTCATCTGTTACTTGCTGCGGTAGCTGAACCCCTTTATCCTTTGCATGACCTGTCATTGCCACAGTAAATAGATGAAACCCACTAGCATGAGTAGGAGTTGTTTGAGCCCTGTTGTGCCTACTCATTCATGCTTGTTTGTCATGCCTGCTACTGCTTAGAGTTGAGTCAGGTCTGATTCATCGGGGATGAATCAGAGGTGTGTGAACATGTCCTACTGTGTGTGAGCTAAGTGTGTGAATACGATTTGGTAAAGGTAGCGGTGAGAGGCCATGTAGGAGTACATGGTGGGTTGTCTCATTGCAGCCGTCCTCAGGAACTGAGTTCTGTGTTTGTGATCCATGATTCAGCTACTACCACGCATTGGGCCCGAAACCAATGGACCCTCTCGGCTTCTTGATCACCCTTGTCCTCTTTCCAGGAGTTGCAAGTAGTTTCTGGTGTTTGTAGTATGCTGGAGGCCGTGGGCAGCGCTGACCGGAGGGGTGGGCTGTGATGCGGTAGGCACGTGGCCGGGTATACTGGGCGCCTGTTTGGTGTCACGGAACCCTGTTCACATCGTTTGGGGCTGTGAGCGAAACTCCGACCGGATCTCCTCATGGATGGAACCCGAATAGGCGATAAACCTGGACTAGAGACTCGAGTGTTTAGGTAGGCCGTGGCCGACACCCACGTTGGGCTTCCGCTTGAAGGTTGCCGAGTACATGTCGTGTAAACGGCGGTAAGTGGTGAGAGCGTGTGTGAAGAAGTACACCCCTGCAGGGTTATCATCATCTATTCGAATAGCCGTGTCCGCGGAAAAGGACTTCTGGGTTGCTTATATCAGATCATAGACAAGTGAAAGTGGATACTCTAAAATACGCAAGATAAGCGTGAGTGCTATGGATGGCGTTCTCGTAGGGAGACGGGAGCGGATCCATAGTGGTGTATTGATATGGTGAATATGTGGACTCGTGTGCGCCACCTCAAAAGAGTTACTTGCAGTCGTAGTTTAGGATAGCCACCGAGTCAAAGCTGGCTTGCTGCAGTTAAACCCCACCATCCCCTTTGTTGATAATGATGCATATGTAGTTAGTTCTGATGTAAGTCTTGCTGGGTACATTTGTACTCACGTTTGCCTATTTTATGTTTTTGCAGAGAGACTTCGGTCTCACTAGTAGTTTCGCGTGGACTTCGACGTTTAGCTTGATACCTCAGCTACGATCTTGTGCCCTCGGCAGGATCTGGTAGATAGTCAGGCTTCTCAGCCTTTTTCAGTTATAGATGTCTGTACCCAGACATGATAGCTTCCGCTTGTGCTTTGACTTGTATGCTCTGAATGTTGGGTCATGAGACCCATGTTTGTAATATCTCGCTCCTCGGAGCCTATTGAATAAATTACTTGAGTCGTAGAGTCATGTTGTGATGCCATGTTGTATTTGCACATATCGAGCATATTGTGTGTATGTTATTGAAATGCTTGGTATGTGTGGGATCTGACCATCTAGTTGTTTATCTTTAGTAGCCTCTCTTACGGGGAAATGTCTCCTAGTGTTTCCACCGAGCCATGGTAGCTTGCTACTGCTCCGGAACACTTAGGCTGGTCGGCATGTGTCCTTCTTCGTTCCTGTGTCTGTCCCTTCGGGGAAATGTCACGCGATGAATACCGGAGTCATGTTAGCCCGCTACAGCCCGGTTCACCGGAGTCCTGCTAGCCCAGTGCTACAGCCTGGTTTCACTCGCTGATGACCGACACGTTCGATGCTGGGTCATGAATGCCTGTCCCTGTAAGTCTGTGCCACTTTGGGTTTACGACTAGCCATGTCAGCCCGGGCTCCTTATCATATGGATGCTAGCGACACTGTCGTATACGTGTGCCAAAAGGCGCAAACGGTCCCGGGCTAAGGTAAGGCGACACCCGTGGGAATACCGTGCGTGAGGCCGCAAAGTGATATGAGGTGTTACATGCTAGATCGATGTGGCATTGAGTCGGGGTCCTGACATAAATGGATCTTTAAGAAGAAGATGGACGTGGATGGTAATGTCACCATCTATGAAGCTCGACTTGTGGAGAAGAGTTTTTTCACAAGTTCAAGGAGTTGACTACGATGAGATTTTCTCATCCGTAGCGATGCTTAAGTCCGTCGGTTTCATGTTAGCATTAGCTGCATTTATGAAATCTGGCAGATGGATGTCAAAACGAGTTTCCTTACCAGTTTTCGTAATGAAAGGTTGTATGTGATACAATCAGAAAAGTTTTGTCGATCCTAAGGATGCTAAAAGGTATGCTAGCTCTAGCGATCCTTCCATGGACTGGAGTAAGCATCTCGGAGTTGGAATGTATACTTTGATAAGATGATCAAAGATTTTAGGTTTATACAAAGTTTATGAGAAACTTGTATTTCCAAAGAAGTGAGTGGGAGCACTATAGAATTTCTGATGAGTATATGTTGTTGACATATTGTTGATCAGAAATGATGTAGAATTTCTAGAAAGCATATAGGGTTATTTGAAAGGTGTTTTTCAATAGAAAACCTAGATTAAGCTACTTGAACATTGAGCATCAAGATCTATGAGGATAGATCAAAAACGCTTAATGGTACTTTCAAATGAGCACATACCTTGACATGATCTTGAAGGTGTTCAAGATGGATCAGTCAAAGAAGGAGTTCTTGCCTGAGATGTAAGGTATGAAGTTAAGAGTTAAAACTCGACCACGGCAGAAGAGAGAGAAAGGACGAAGGTCGTCCCCTATGCTTCAGACATAGGCTCTGTAGTATGCTATGCTGTGTACCGCACCGGAAGTGTGCCTTGCCATGAGTCAGTCAAGGGGTACAAGAATGATCCAGGAACGGATCATTGGACAGCGGTCAAAATTGTCCTTGGAGTAAATAAAGGACATGTTTCTCGATTATGGAGGTGATAAAGAGTTCGGCGTAAAGGGTTACGACGATACAAGCTTTAACACCTATCTGAATGACTCTGAGTAGCAAACCGGAGACGTATAGTGGAACAACCATTTGGAATAGCTCCAAGTGGAGCATGGAAGTAGCATTTACAATATGACATAGAGAATTGCGAAGTACATACGGATCTGAATGTTGCAGACCCGTTGACTAAAACTTCTCTCACAAGCAAAACATGATCAAACCCAAGAACTCATTGAGTCTTAATCACATGACGATGTGAACTAGTCTAGTGACACTAGTAAACTCTTTGGATGTTGGTCACATGGCGATGTGACGTGTGAGTGTTAATCACATGGCGATGTGAACTAGATTATTCACTCTAGTGCAAGTGGGAGACTGTTGGAAATATGCCCTAGAGGCAATAATAAATAAGTTATTATTATGTTTCCTTGTTCATGATAATCGTTTATTATCCATGCTATAATTGTATTGATAGGAAACTTAGATACATGTGTGGATACATAGACAACACCATGTCCCTAGTAAGCCTCTAGTTGACTAGCTCGTTGATCAATAGATGGTTACGGTTTCCTAACCATGGACATTGGATGTCGTTGATAACGGGATCACATCATTAGGAGAATGATGTGATGGACAAGACCCAATCCTAAGCCTAGCACAAAGATCGTAGTTCGTATGCTAAAGCTTTTCTAAATGTCAAGTATCATTTCCTTAGACCATGAGATTGTGCAACTCCCGGATACCGTAGGAATGCTTTGGGTGTACCAAACATCACAACGTAACTGGGTGGCTATAAAAGTGCACTACAGGTATCTCCGAAAGTGTCTATTGGGTTGGCACGAATCGAGACTGGGATTTGTCACTCTGTGAAACGGAGAGGTATCTCTGGGCCCACTCGGTAGGACATCATCATAATGTGCACAATGTGATCAAGGAGTTGATCATGGGATGATGTGTTACGGAACAGTAAAGAGACTTGCCGGTAACGAGATTGAACAAGGTATCGGTATACCGACGATCGAATCTCGGGCAAGTACAATACCGCTAGACAAAGGGAATTGTATACGGGATCGATTGAGTCCTTGACATCGTGTTTCATCCGATGAGATCATAGTGGAACATGTGGGAACCAACATGGGTATCTAGATCCCGCTGTTGGTTATTGACCGGAGAACGTCTCGGTCATGTCTGCATGGTTCCCGAACCCGTAGGGTCTACACACTTAAGGTTCGATGACGCTAGGGTTATAAAGGAAGTTTGTATGTGGTTACCGAATGTTGTTCGGAGTCCCGGATGAGATCCCGGACGTCATGAGGAGTTCCGGAATGGTCCGGAGGTAAAGATTTATATATGGGAAGTCCTATTTTGGTCGCTGGAAAAGTTTTGCACTTTATCGGTATTGTACCGGGAGTGCCGAAAGGGGTCCGGGGGTCCACCGGGGGGGTCCACCTGCCCCGGGGGGCCACATGGGCTGTAGGGGGTGCGCCTTGGCCTATATGGGCCAAGGGCACCAGCCCCAAGAGGCCCATGCGCCAAGATATAAGAAAAAAGGGAGAGTCCTCAAAGGGGAAGGCACCTCCGAGGTGCCTTGGGGAGGATGGACTCCTCCCCCCCCCCTTTGGCCGCACCCCTTCCTTGGAGGAAGGGGCAAGGCTGCGCCTCCCCCCTCTCCCTTGCCCCTATATAAAGGGAGGGGAGGGAAGGGCAGCCGCACCTGAAGCCCTGGCGCCTCCCTCTCTCCCGTGACACCTCCTCCTCTCCCGCAGATGCTTGGCGAAGCCCTGCAGGATTGCCACGCTCCTCCACCACCACCACGCCATTGGGCTGCTGCTGGAAGGAGTCTTCCTCAACCTCTCCCTCCCTCCTTGCTGGATCAAGGCGTGGGAGACGTCATCGGGCTGTACGTGTGTTGAACGCGGAGGTGCCGTCCGTTCGGCACTAGGATCTCTGGTGATTTGAATCACGACGAGAACGACTCCTTCAACCCCGTTCTCATGAACGCTTCCGCTTAGCGATCTACAAGGGTATGTAGATGCACTCTCCTTCCCCTCGTTGTTGGTTTATCCATAGATAGATCTTGGTGACACGTAGGAAAATTTTGAATTTATGCAACGTTCCCCAACACATGGGCCCTAGGGGGATGGTGCCCAGCCCACTTGGGGCTGGTTCCCTTCCACATACAGCCCATAAGGGCCCTCTGGGGCAGGTGGACCCTCCCGGTGGACCTTCGGAACCCCTTCAGTGGTCCCGGTACAATACCGGTAAACCCCTGAATACTTTCGGTAACCGTATGATGACTTCCCATATATAAATATTCACCTCCGGACTATTCCGAAACTCCTCGTGACATCCAGGATCTCATCCGGGACTCCTAACAACATTCGGTAACCATGTACAAACCTTCCCTATAACCCTAGCGTCATCAAACCTTAAGTGTGTAGACCCTACGGGTTCGGGAGTCATGCAGACATGACCGAGACAGCTCTCCGGCCAATAACCAACAGCGGGATCTGGATACTCATGTTGGCTCCCACATGTTCCATGATGATCTCATCGGATGAACCACGATGTCGAGGATTCAAGCAATCCTGTATACAATTCCCTTTGTCAATCGGTACGTTACTTGCCCGAGATTCGATCGTTGGTATCCCAATACCTCGTTCAATCTCGTCACCGGCAAGTTACTTTACTCGTTCCATAATGCATGATCCCGTGACCAACTACTTAGTCACATTGAGCTCATTATGATGATGCATTACCGAGTGGGCCCAGAGATATCTCTCCGTCATACGGAGTGACAAATCCCGGTCTCGATTCGTGCCAACCCAACAGACACTTTCGGAGATACCTGTAGTGCACCTTTATAGCCACCCAGTTACGTTGTGACGTTCGGTACACCCAAAGCATTCCTACGGTATTCGAGAGTTGCACAATCTCATGGTCTAAGTAAATGATACTTGACATTAGAAAAGCTTTAGCAAACAAACTACACGATCTTGTGCTATTCTTAGGATTGGGTCTTGTACATCACATCATTCTCCTGACAATGTGATCCCGTTATCAATGACATCCAATGTCCATAGTCAGGAAACCATGAGCATCTGTTGATCAACGAGCTAGTCAACTAGAGGCTCACTAGGGACATGTTGTGGTCTATGTATTCACACATGTATTACAGTTTCCGGTCAATACAATTATAGCATGAACAATAGACAATTATCATGAACAACGAAATATAATAATAACCATTTTATTATTGCCTCTAGGGCATATTTCCAATAAAAGTACCCCAGAGGCGCGGGAGGCGGTGGCTGCTGGCGCGACGCGGGTGGGGCGGCTGATGGAGGGGCGCCACGTGAGGTGCCGGCAGCGAGGGTGTGATGCTGCACATGCTTCTTGACCCCCTTCATCCGGCGCTCCTCCAACCACAAGTACGCCACGAACTTGGGGAAGGAGGGCTCCGGCATCAAGGTGAGGTTGGAGGCGGCGTTGCCGAAGTCCTCGTTGAGACTGGCAGTGAGCGTGCTGAGGAGGAGGTCGTCATCCACCTTGGCTCCAATGTCGCGGAGCTCATCCGCCAACGTCTTCAGGCGGCGGCAGTAGTCATCAATGGACTATTCATCCTGGTGACAGTCAAAAAATTCCTGCTGCAAAAAAACGCGGCGCTGAAGCTTGTTGTCGGTGAAGAGGCCGTTCAGCTTGACCCGCATGGCACGAGCATCGTCGCCGGCGCTCATGACCGTGTGGTACAAGTCCTTAGAGATGGCGGTGAAGAACCACCAGATGATCATGGCGTCAATCACGGTCCACTCGGCGTTGTCCACCATGGCGCGGGAGTCAACGGTGCCATCCACATGATCCACGAGGTTGTTCTCATGGAAGAGCAGCGAGAAGTACTTCTTCCACGCGAACTACGTGGAGTTGGAGGCGTCGAGGACCACGGGGATGTGTGTGGACGTTGATGTCGCGGATCTCAGCAGGGTCGACGGCGAAGTGGTTGGAGTAGGTGGAGGCATTGGACGACATGGCTGCGAGGACGTGGGGAAGGAGGCGGCGTGACTGTGGAGGAGTGGCACGGCGGTGGGAGATGGGCGGTGCGGCTAGAGGGCGGCACAGCGAGGAGGAGAAGACGCGCGGAGAGGCACACGTGGGGAGAAGGGTGGCGGCGGCATGGGACGGTGGCGGCGGCTAGGGTTTGCAGAAGTGGTAGGATCGACATGCAATAGATACCATGTAGAGAATGATTTGGTGCATCGATAATTGATTGATCGTGCACTAGGCACATATATATAGGTACAAGGGGTGCGACCAGTATCTTGTCTCCTAAGATACATGTACATACAGAGGGAGACAGACACTACAGGTACTGCATACAAAACCCAGACCTACGTACATGTACACATGTTCGACACATATGAAGGCACACCTTTTGGACAGCGTACTGAATGTCCGGACGCGTCAGTGTGAGGTACTGAAGCGCACCGGCGATGGAGCGGTAGAAGGGAGCATCGGACGCCAGAGAACCCTCGACGGCGGACACCTTAGCCTTCGTGTCGACATGCGAGGGAGCAAGCTTGTAGTTAAGCATGCCCGCTCGCTCCAGAAGCTTGTAGGCGTACTTCTGCTGGTGTAGAAAGAAGCCAGTAGCCCGGCGCACGACCTCGATGCCGAGTAAGTAGTGGAGAGCCCCCAAGTCCTTGAGGGCGAACTCGGTGCCGAGGTGAGTTGTGATCTGCTGAAGTAGCACTGGTGAGGATGCAGTCAGGATGATGTCGTCGACATACAGTAGGAGGTGTGCGGTGCCGGGGCCCTCGTGATAGACAAACAGGGAGGCATCGGACTGTCTGGACCGGAACCCCTACTGCTGAAGGAAGGCCGCGATCCGCTGGTACTAGGCCCGAGGGTCCTGCTTCAACCCATAGAGAGAATGGGAGAGCAAGCACACGTGGTCCGGATAGTCGGTGTCGACGAAACCAGTAGGCTGCTGACAGAACACCTGCTCGTCGAGATGGCCATGCAGGAAAGCATTAGACACATCGAGCTGGTGGACTATCCAGGCGCGAGAAACAGCAAGCTGGAGAACAGCCCGAATCATGCCCGGTTTGACAACCCTGGCGAAGCTGTCGGTGAAGTCCACGCCGGCACGCTGGTGGAAATCGCGCACCACCCAACGTGCCTTGTAGCGCTCGAGAGAACTGTTGGGGCGAGTCTTGTGGCGGAAGACCCACTTGCCAGTGATGACATTGGCACGGGGAGGCTGCGGAACAAGCTGCCACGTACGGTTGCGCTGGAGGGCATCAAACTCCTCACGCATCGCAGCTAGCCAGTTCGGATCCCGAAGGGCTGCGCGAGCGGATGTGGGGAGCGGAGACGGCACTGTGGTATATGCAGCACATGCGTACTCGTCCGACGGGTAGCGCGTGCTGGGACAAAGTGTCCCAGTCCAAGCCCGAGTGATGCAGAGACTGGACCGAAAACCCTCGAAGGTCGAGGTGGGTAGTCCCTTCGTGATGACATTGGCGTACTGCTGATTAGTGGGCACATGTAGAACACGAACACGACCAAGTGCGACGTGCTCCCTGACGAAGTGGATGTCGAGCTCAATATGCTTCGTCCGTCGGTGATGGACAGGGTTGGCAGCAAGGTACACCACGGATACATTATCACAGTAGACGAGCGTCGCGTTGGTAACCTCGCATAGCAACTCCTGAAGTAGCTGTCGTAGCCAAGAGCACTCCGCGACGGCGTTGGCCACAGCCCGATACTCAGCTTCGGCGCTCAATCGTAAGACCGTGGGTTGTCGTTTAGATGACCACGAAATCAAAGTGGAGCGTCGAGTGTCGGGACACCCAGCCCAGTTGGCGTCGGAGTAGGCGACAGGGCTCGTGTCAGGTGATGCCATCAGGGTGAGACCCATGGCTGTGGTGCCACGTATGTACCAAAGTATACGTTTCAGGAGAGCCCAATGGGTGTCACGAGGAGCATGCATATTGTAGAGAATGATTTGGTGCATCGGTAATTGATTGATCGTGCACTAGGCACACACACACACACCTATATATATAGGGTGGGTCTATTATGATAACACCCTTTAGAGTCTTATTCTGCACACTAAACCCTTATCTCTATCTCTACTACTAATAAACAATCAAACATTATCTTTTCTACACGCACCCAACCAAACGTTTATGGACACATTACCACCACAGGATTAAGCCCAGATGACTCAATCTAACAGCTGTTATTAATCTAATCGAGATCTGGTGTACGCTTAGCAATTTATCTAGGCTGACCCTACTCCACCAGGCTGAAAATCACCGCGTCCACAGCGCTCCTTCCATCACGCGGAAAAAAAGAAACTGCCCGCCCTCATATAATCACGAAACACATCCCTATGATCACGCACCCTCCACGGTGAACGCACCATTCCCACACCCTCGCTCCCACCGCCGCACCCCCAGGGAGCAGGAGCCACCGCGCCGCCGCCGTGCCCCCGGCCTCGTGTCCTGCCGCCGCTCCCGTGCCCTCCTCCCCTCGCGGCGCCCCTGCGCTCCCGTCCTTTGATAGATGCGAGCGCGGGCCGCCGCCGCCGCCGCCGCTCCTCTTCTGATGGATGCAAGGGCGGGCAGCTGCCGCCGCCCTGTCATGCTTCTTGGCCCCGCCACGCTGCGTGCTGGTGCCTCCGTTCCGCACCCCGGTGCATGTTCTCCTTGTCATGCTTAGGATGGCTTTGCAGAGAATTACCTCTCTGAATCCTCGATTTAAAAGGTATACACTTCTTTGATCTAAACTCGGTTGTGTATAAGCTCGGGAACGGCCAATTTTATCTTTCTCTAATTTGATAATATGAACATATAATGTGTATGTAGATCTGTCAAAGATTGTGCTTGGCGACTTGTTTCTGCCTTTAATAGATTGACACGTGCAAATAGTTGATTCTTGTAGATGGATTGATCTTTGAAACTAAGTGGATGGAGAAAATTACTTCCTTTCTCAAATAATAAGAAAAATGACTTCAGTTTAGCACTGAGTTAAGGTCCAATTATGCTAGCCTAGCCATGAGGATGGGGGAGTCTGAGATGGCTGAACACCTGAGCCATGGAGAAGCTCCACTGTTCTGTACATGTGACATATTTCAAGAATATTGTGGTTTGATGTACATGTTTCATTAGGTATCAGTCGCTTGCTTCTTTATTTTAGGTTCAGGTTGAGTCAGTATTGGTTGATCTTTGCTTCTTATTTAACTGAAATTATTTTCAGTTGCAATTGCAGATTCCAGTGCCCTTTACCTGCATAGCTTATGTTGAGTTTGAAGCCATTTTGCTATTCAATTGCCAAATTACGTGCAGTTGTCGAAACAATTGCAGCATGATCAAGGTTTCATGGTGAAGCAAATATGAATTCCTGGTTCTCCTACCATTTTCTCTTTACTGGAAACTGTGGGGATGATAGTTCCTACTTTGAGCTGATGCATCTTACAATCCCAAAAGAACTCTTTTTGTGGAAGTCATTAACCTTGCATCTTAAACCATCTTTATTGTCTCATTGACTCATTCTGCGCGAATCAAGAATGAGGTGACATAGTTTATAGTGCAGTGCTGTACAAGCCAAGCAGCTGCTTATTGCTCTTGTGCTCCAATCTAGAATGAGGTTATCATAAGACACTATTGATGGCGATGCACTGTTGTTAAGAAATGGGTCATGTTTGTACTCTGAAGCATATCATACCACAGCAGAGCTACAACATGTGAGAATAATGTCATTTTTTTACAGATTCATAAGAAAAGCTACAATACGGGAGTGGGGTCATCTATAGGTTTGTCATACCCAGCAGAGCTACAACGTGTGAGAGTAATGCAATTTTTTTGACAGATTCAGAAGAAGAGGTACAGTACGAGGCGGGATCATCTACAGGTTTGTCGTACCCAGCAGAGCTACAACATGTGAGAGTAATTCTAATTTTTTTTGACAGATTCAGAAGAAGAGGTACAGTACGGGGGTGGGATCATCTACAGGTTTGCAAAGAGTGAAATCAATTAATTTTTTCTCAACATACATGTTTTCAACTAATTTTCGTTAACCTCGTGGCTGGACAATGCCGTGACACCCACAGGCCGGCTCGCGAAGGCACGTTTCTGGCCACCTAGCGTGGATGGCGGCGGGACTCGAATGAACGTTGCTATCTATCATCAGGGTCCACGACGAGGCATATCGTTCCGTCCGTCCTCCTTCATGTTCATACTTACATTCTTTTTGTTTTTATGTATGTCACACTAATCATGTAACCTATGTTATGGTCATGTGGTATCTTAGTTCTCAAAACTTGGAGCTGCTCCAAATAAACCTGACGTAAAAACAGAAATATAATACATATTTAGGAATTACATTAAAGTGCATACCCATTGTGGATGAAGAATCCCTCATATTTATATCTGAATATTTTACTTGTTCCAAGCGGTTAAGCTGCGAAAAATGAATTGCTTGTCTCAACAGGAAGTGGAACCAAGGGCAGTTCTACCTAGGCTGAGGCAGTATGGTTTCCTCCTCCTCATGTGCATGGTCTACGCTTACTCTCGTAACAACGACAAGGAGGAAAAGGTTCGCATGATTTTGACTTATGATGTTCAGTAACGGGGACCAGATAACTCTGCGATATTTGCCAAGCCGTGAAAATTCATAAATGTAAAAGAACACAAGGTCTCCCCCCCCCCTAAACTCACTTTGTTGTGTCCAGATGCAGAAATCAATGAATGCAAAGTTATTCCCCTAATTTGTCAGCTATGGTCATGATTTACTTGATTGCTCATAGCACCCACATGTCTTACTGCCCATTTTGTTCCTCACAAACATTCTTTTTTAATCCAGATTCTTTGTTTCAGTGATAGTTAAGTGATTTGTCAATTTGTAGGCTGAACTTGTTGATGTGCCGAAACACTTGTATTTCTTTCATTGGTTCATCCATGCCTTGTTGACTCTCCTTTTATCTCCCTTTGTTTAATCCCAAACTTGTTGTTTTACGCTTTGTAATGCAGGTTTCACTAGACATGCTCAGTTCTTATGGTGTGAAGCTTGCCTTTTCTTTTATCTGGTCGGTTTTTGTTCCTGCTAGGTTGCTCAATTTCTTTGTTTCTATACTAGAGCATGGCGCTGATTCGAAAGCTCCCTGACGTTGCTGCATATCTGAATACATAAAAACAATGGGAATATTGATAAGGATGTAACTCAACTGAAGTTTAAATTGATTGTTGGTTGTTATGCTTGGGCCGGTGCTTAAAGCCTTCTCTATACATGACTTGCGGGTTATATGCAATATCTTTTTGTTGTGCCACATTGTTGTTATACTGATTATGATGATCAAATTGTGAGTTTTGACAATTTCCCCTGGATGAGCATGATCTGGTGGTTGTGGTCTCTTGAAGAGGCAGGGGAAAGTTCTTCTGTTATAATTGTTACCTCATAAGTATAACTAGATGAATGAGAAAGCAATTTATATGTATGTGATGTTTTTATTGCCTCATATGTCATGACTAGATGAACGAGAAAAACAATTTTTTACAGTGTGATCGTGCGTTGCACGTGCAAGCTTACTAGTTCTGCTAACACCCAACCCACCTCCCGCACGACCACAACCCCAATCCGACTCCACCTTCTTCCGCCGGCGCTCCACCTCCTTCCTCCACCCACGACCTCTCCCCTCCACCCACTCCCTCCACCTCCTTCCTTCAGCCAGGGCCACGCCCATCCCACCCCGCAGCATCTCCCTCCACCACGCCGCACCACCACCTCCCCCCCCGCGCCGTCTCGCCACACCACCACCTTCCTCCCCCGCGCCACGCCGCGCCACCACCTCCCTCCCTCTTCCTCCCGTACGCTCGTGCCCCACCTCCCCCACCCGCAACCCGCGAGCCCACCCGAGCCACCGCCCCACCTTCTCCAGTGCGGCGAACCCGAGGCGCCCTCCCCCACCCTACCCACCTTCCTCCTCAGCCACCTACCGCCACCACCCGACCAACCTCGAGCGCCGCCGCCTCCCATCCTCCCTGGTCCCGCCAGCGCGCCGCCGCCCAGGCGCCACGGCCGGTGCCGCGCAGTCCACCCCTCATGGCGCGCCCTCCACACCGCCACACACTGCAGCATCCAGGCAGATGTACGCCGCCGTTGATCCCCTTTTGGATCTCGCCCGTGGCGCACCTTCTCCCCTCAACTTCGCCTCCCATCCTCGCCCCCCGCGGCCACCAACGCATCCCTCCCTGGCACTGGATCCAGTGGGATCCATCTCCAGCACCGTCGTCCCACCTGGGCCCGCACGGTTGTGGCCCAGCCTTCTTCGTTCCCCCACCTCTCGCTGAGACGCCGGACCTGCGAGCCAACGCCATGTCCCGTGTCGTCCCGGAGCTCAACCGCCATGGATTCGTGATCTCCCCCACTCTGAACCCCCTCTTCCACCAACCTTCTGTCGGTGTGCACTGCAGGCAGCACTGGCGTGCAATGAAGACAACGATGGCGCTAGTGCATAATTGCATGGACAACGACACACACGGCGAGCGGAGGACAACCTCGACCCCCAGCCTCCCGTGTAGTTCGCCAGGTGAGCCCGTCCGGTGCAGAGTGCCTGTGCGTGCAATTCCTTCGCTGTAGTTTTGTTTGTGTTTGTACTCTTGCAGTGCAGTTTGCTTCTGGGAGTGCTCCAGTGTTGGTTTTGTTGTGAGATGGGTGTATACATGTTTGTATATATGTATGATCTGTATGTATATTTACGGGATGCAGTACGGACGACAGCGCCGTGCGGTTCTTCAAACCTTGCGTTGTAGCTTGGCAGCTCTGTGCATGCACTGATGCATGCAGTTCCCAGTTTGGTTAATGGCGCGCAAGCCGTGTGGTTCAGAAAATAGTAACATGCATCTCGTCGGTGGCAGCGTGCAGTTTACCTGGTCCCTCGATGTTGTGGAGTCATCAGTTTTCTGTTGCGTTTCAAGACCGCTCTGTTTCAGATTTTGCTTGCGCATAGCAGTGCAGTTCGCTCGGGTCCTTTGTGCGGTGCGGTTGGGTGTCATTTGGGATAATAGAGAATTTGAGCACACATATGGACACCGGCTTGCTAGATTTGATGGTCAAGGGAATGCACAAGCTAACACAATATGGCAGGAAGTGTGGAACCTTAATTTTCCTAGGAAGATTAAGCACTTCGCTTGGAAGGCGCTGAATGGTTCACTGCCCTGCTATGGAATACTAGCTAACAGGCACATCCCGCTTACACCACAGTGTCCTTTCTGTTCGGTTGGGCTAGAAGATATTCAACATTGCTTGTTTACATGCAACAGAGCACAGGAAGTCTGGACAGAACCGGGAGTACAAAATGTTATTGAGGATGCGATTATGTAGGACAGGTCTGGATCAGTTACAACAGAGATTCTCAGTCGGTCACAAGGCATCTCTGAAGTAGTACCAATGCCTGAACTTATTCTGGTGGCGACATGGTATCTCTGGTGGCAGAGGCGTCAACATGTGAAGGGGGGATCGATCCAAACAGCAGAAAAAGCGGCAATATCAATTCGAGTGCTAGCGACCAATTTTACCCGAGCTTACTCCAGCAAGTACTCAGAGAGGAAGTAAGATCACATGTGGAAGCGGCCGGCAATTGATGTGGTAAAAGTTAATGTTGATGCCGCTTTCTAGGCCGATTCTCTTTAAGGAGCAACATGAGCTATTGCACGCGACCACCGAGGAAACTTTATAGCAGCAGCTACTTGGTATCTTCCTCAGCTCTCGAGCGTTGATGCAGCTGAAACTGTGGCAATTCGCAATGGTTTATATCTAGCCAGCAGGATTGGATGCAACAAAGTTCAAGTTGAATCGGATAGCAGTTTCGTGGTGGAATCAGTGCAGAATTAAGACTATACTGGATCAAATATAGCCACAATTCTGGAATGTAGAGAGCTTGCTCTCGACTTTGCCAATGCACAATACTCCCACTATTTTCGTGAAGCTAATGTGGCTGCTCATATCTTAGCTAGCCACTCTTTTGGCAATAGATCTTCCTCCTTTTGGTAAGCTAATATCCCGGACTTTATTTCTCAAGCTATTGTAAACGATCTGTCTTTGATGTGAGGAATAAAGTCTTGATGCTTAAAAAAAAATGGACACAGAATTTCCAGTCTTATGAAAATTCCATCTAAATACTCACGACTCATCTGGCAGTTGGATAGGCTCCAAATGCGTGAGAATTCATTCCGCGTTGTTAGACGAGGACTTAGTAAATCCTATATAGATAATAAAAATTGAAAAGAATTTTCTTTTACAGAACGAATGTTAGGCTCGGCTTGACCTAGGACCTCGGCGATTGTTACATATTTTATGTCTAACAATTCTATCTAGTGCTATGTACTGCACTCTAAGATAAGTGACCCTCAACTAGTTATCCTCCTAGAATCTAACTTGGTAACCACCCATAACTGAGAAAGAGTCAAATTGAAAGAGAAATATCCTTGTCCGCCGGTTTCCATTGAAATTGGCAAACAGCTTTGGATCCTATTACGAATGATTTCCTGTCATACCCCTTCTCCACTAAGTAGTTTTTATAACAACTTACTTATAATGACAATATTTTTATTCTCAACACCTTGAATACCCAAAACCACGATGGATTTTTGGACGACCTAAAACACTCTATTTAGCAACCCAATATTTCTTACTCACGTTGTCGCTTTGCCAGAAAAATATTGACCTAAAGTAGTCTGGTCTGTGCAAGATCCCTTTCGATAAGTGAATGAATGACAACATGTACAGAACCATGTTGATGAGGATAGATTAACTAAAACGAAGCATCCCCCACATGACAGAAGTTGGACTTTTCTAACATCCTAGAGTTTTTCCCCAATTAAAATTTTATTTTATTAGTTAAATAATTAACTTGAATATTTTATTTTGTTAGTTTGTTAAATGGTGAATAAGTAAACTCACTTCTCTCTTGCATTGTTCTGGACTGAGACTCAACCCTGAACCATTGGACACGACCTCGTTGTGATTTGGGAGGTCCCCAAATTATTTTGCAACATCTTGCACAAGCCTAGCTATCACCCATATGAAACACTTCATTTATTTATTAAATGAAGATATTTTCTAAGTAGATGCCAAACAGTCTCCGACATAGTTGGATGATTTTTGTGGTTTCAGATTTGTCTAGTGAGGCTACGTTTCAAATTTCATTTGAATTGGAGTTCATTTGATACTAGAACCTTTAAGGTGGCGCTTATAGCTTGTTTGAAACAACAGATGAATTTACAGAAAATAACATTGTCTACTAGGCCATGACATCCCTCTATTCTCTAAAAGCAAGCCTTCCAAATTTTGACGCACTTATTGCCCAAAACCCTCCTAGATCTCCCTGCTATAAATAGCAGGTGGCTACCTTCCAAATGGGGCAACAAGCCAAAAAATTAGGGACAAAATCCCTCCATTTTCTTCCTCCGCCGATCCTCCCCGTAGCCACCTGGCCCAGCCACTCATGAGCATCCATCCGAAGCGCCCGATCTGGATCGGACGGCCTAGATCGCCCTAGCCTCCCGCATGCCTACTAATCCTGGAAATCTCCCGGTGCAACTCCCACTACAAAATCTCTGCTATTTTGCGATGTTTCGCTTGAGTCACATAAAACAGTTTTTCTTCACGACATATGGTGTGGTGACGTTTTTCGGCCATCATCCCCATCATCACTGAAGCACCGTTAGAGAAAATAGAATCTTGACGTTACCACTTCCTTCGTCACGCAAAATTGTGTCTTAAGTGACAGACCCAAAATTGTCACTCATGTTCTTTTTCGATGACAGCCTAGACTGTCACGTAATTCCATTTTTGTGACAATAATCTGTTACTAGTAATCAGTCCACGGGTTTGACCGGTCAAAGTTTCTGACAACTCGAGCAAGCAGTTCCTGACGTGACTACTTTCATGTGGGACTGTCTTGGGTTTTATCGCCAACGGTCTTAGTAGTAATAAGTCAGGCGTTAGTTTTGACAGGTCAACGCTGCTAACATATGAGCCTATAAGATGCTGTCATGGTTGCGTACATGTGGGACCAAGCATTGTTTTTTTTGTCAGGCAATGTCATGTTTGACCGATCAAAGATTCGAACATGTGGGACCATTGTAGTGCTGACGTGGATGCTGGCAAGTGGGTCCATATGCCGGTGACTTGGCCTCTTACATGTGGGTTCATACGCTTGTGGCGGTTGCATAACTGTCACAATATTTAGGCATGGTCAATCTGTATTATATTGCAATTGGCATGCACATATGATATAAAATTGATTTTTTTTCAACAAATTTAATATCAATTTGTGCAGAATTTGAACTTTAATGCAAATTCAGCCCTCACAGGAATGATTGCATCGCAAACATAACAATTCTCTGCCAAACTTTCTGAGATTTTACAATAGGCAACCAGACAGAGTCGCATAAAAATTAGACACTCGGACACAATTTCATCACCTTCAACAGTGCACTAGTATGATTGCGGTGTTTTTCACCTATGTGCAATGAATTATTGTGATAACATCCCGATGATGTAGTAAATAGCTCCCTTAATCCCTTGGAGAGTCTTTTCAAGAGCTAAAAGTTTTTATTCGATGGCTTTATGGGTGACTTCATGTTCTTTGGCGTAGACTTTAAGTGCAATCTTGGTAGGCTGAAACAGTTGATGAAGCGCTGCCACAGAAAATTTCATAGCCTCAATTTCATCCAGTTTGTGTGAAAGGGTCTTCTTGAGAATTTCAGGTACTTCCTGTAGGTATATAAGTGTATTCTTGATGTCTAGTACAACTTGTTCTTGTAGACTCGTGTTGGGCCTCCAAGCGCAGAATTTTGTAGGACAATAGCAATTTTCCCTCAAGTGGATAACCTAAAGTTTCTCAATCCGTAGGAAGCATAGGATGAAGATGGTCTCTCTCAAACAACCTTGCAACCAAATAGCAAGGAGTCTCTTGTGTCCCCAACACACAAAATAGGTAAATTGTACAGGTGCACTAGTTCGGTGAAGAGATGCTGATACAAGTGTAGTAATGATAGTAGATATTGATTTTTATAATAGGAACAATAAAAACAACAAGGTAGCAAGTAACAAAAGTGAGCACAAAATGGTATTGTAATGCTTGAAAACAAGGCCTAGAGTTCATACTTTCACTAGTGAAATCTCTCAACAATGCTAATATAATTTGATCATATAACCATCCCTCAATGTGCGACAAAGAATCACTCCAAATTTCTTACCTAGCAGAGAACATACGAAGAAATTATTTGTGGGGCAGGAAACCACCTCAAAGTTATCCGTTCCGACCAATCTATTGAGCCATCCCTATAAGTGTCACAAACAACCCTTGAGTTCATACTAAAATAACACCATATAATACATATCAACCAACTCTAATGTCACCTAGATACTCCAATGTCACCACGAGTGTCGTGGTTTTGTCACGAAAGATGTCCTAGTGTGAGGACTTAGTCGTGAGGCCATCGCAACTAGGTAGTAGCTTGAACGGGGTTGATCAAAATCGAGAGACGGGAGTTTTACCCAGGTTCGGCCCCTCGTGGAGGTAAAATCCTACATCCTGCTTGATTGATATTCATGATCATGATGATCTTGACTACAAGGGCAGAGTTTCGCTACCTCTATCTCAAGAGCATCTACTTTGATTTTGTCTAAGACTTGTCTGTTTGTCTAAAACTTGTCCCTCTTGGGGTGCTTTGCCCCTCCTTATATAAGTTGAAGGGTTGGCTTAAATGTAGAGTCCTAGTAGGATGAGGAGTAGTCTATCTTCTATTACAAGCCAGATATAAGTCTGGGTCTTGCATCCCTTGCCAGGTCTTGCTCTTCTTGGACCTTCTCCATCAGCCGGCTGTCCAGGCCTCTCCTTGAGCCGGCCCTCTCATGAGCCACCAAGTCCGGGCGGGTTACTGATGAGGCGCCAAGCCTCGACTGGGTCATACTTCCTGCCGGGTTATACCGCGGGGTATATCCCTGACAACGAGTATCCATGACTTGATTATACGATATGCATCAAACAACTTCAGATTCATAATACTCAATAAAACACAAATAACTTCAAAGAGTGCCCCAAGATTTCTACCGGAGAAAGTATGACGAAAACGTGTATCAACCGCTATGCATAGATTACCCCAATGTCACTTCGGGAATCCGCGAGTTGAGTGCCAAGACATACATCAAGTGCTCTCAAATCCATAAAAATATTCAATCCAATAATAATAAAATCTTAAAGGTAAAACTCAATTCATCACAACAAGATAGAGAGAGGAAAACACTATATGATCCAACTATATTAACAAAGCTCACGATTCATCAAGATCGTGCCAAATCAAAAACACGAGGGAGAGAGATAAAAAAACATAGCTACTAGTACAAACCCTCATCCCCGAGGGTGGACTACTCCCTCCTCATCATGAAGACCATAGGGATGATGAAGATGGCCTCTGGTGATGATTTTCCCCTCCGGCAGGGTGCTGTAACATGGTCTACATTAGTTTTTTTGTGGCTACAAAGCCTTGCGGCGGCGGAACTTCTCATCCAGGGTTATTTCTGGGGCTTTGTGTATTTATAGGATTTTTTGGTGTCGGTCTCATGCTAAGATGGGCCTCGAGGTTCCCAGTACCCACCAGCCCACGGCCTAGGGGGCTAGCACTCCTTGGTGGGTAGTGGCCACCTCGTGGCTCTCCTGGCCCTCCTATGAAGCATTTGGTGCCTCTTTTCTTCAAAAAATTGTCAAAAAGTTTCGCTGCATTTGGAGAACTTTTATTTCTGCACAAAAAACACACGGTAGTTCTGCTGAAAACAGTGTCAGTCCAGGTTAGTTTCATTTAAATCATATAAAATTGCACCCAAACTATATAAAATTGTTGTAAACATGACATGAATACTTCATAAATTATAGATACGTTTGAGACATATCAACATCCCTAAGCTTAATTCCTGCTCGTCCTCGAGTAGGTAAATGATAAAAGAAATAATTTATGAAATGTGAATGCTAGCATAGTGCATAAGTTTGATCAATGATAATTTCAATCACTTTTCCTAGCATTATAACAACAAGTCTTTCACATGTTATGGTTCAAACAATGCCTTCTCTTGAAACTTAACAACCTATGTTCTTAATCACCAAATAATTGCAATTCAACTTATTCTCAACAAAGCCTAAGTAAGAGCTCCACATACTCAATCATCATATAGTCTTCTATGATTGCTAGTACTCAAAGCATATTTTTTGAACAAATGGCCTCCATCTAACACAGAAAAAGATAGGGGCTTAATGTTTTGCCTCCCAACTCATTTATCATAGAGATAATTGTCAACAATAATAATTCATGATTAAATATATTTGACTGGCCATATGTGCCTAGATCTTTCCCCACCACATGATGCTTGCCAACTAGAGAATAATTGAGGTTGAAATCAGAATGCATACAATTGAATCTTGCATAAAAGTAAATACACAAAAAGTAAAAGATAGGACCTTTGGAGAGGGAAGCAGAGGTTGTCGTGCGCTTTTTATTTTTGGATGCAAAATCTCTTAATGCAAAGGAACGTCACATTATATTTCCTCTTATGATATCAACCTTTATTATGCAGTCCGTTGCTTTCATTACTTTGCCATCACAAGTTTGTACAATGCTTATTTTCCCTTACAATAAAAGACCAAACATATTTAGGACCAATTTTATTGCTTTATGAACCGATGAAAACTTACATGAGGGATCTTATTGTGGACACTCATGGCAAGAAATTGGGTTTAAGGTTTTTGGATGCACAAGTAGTGTTTCTACTTAGTACGATTTTTTGGCTAGCAAAAGATTCTAAGCAAGCACCACATATTGGAGGATCCATAAAAATATAACTTTTATGCAAATATACCCAAACATAACTCATTACGTTGTCTTTATTGTCCAACTTCAACTAGTTTGCTCAAGTTTGAAAATAATTAATGGGTATTCACAATCATAGAAGATGTCCAAGATAATATATTTGTGTATGAAAGTTCTCTTCCTTATACTAATGATTCATGAATTGCTTGTTGACCAATATTGTGATTGTCACGCTTTAATAGATTTCACTTTCTAAAACCAATGTGAAGCTACTAGTAAGCATGATATGAACATATAATTTCAACTTAATGATATTCAATTCATTCAACAATTTACTCATAAGATATATATGAAGCACAAGAGTAAATGACAAGCTACTCCAAAAAGTTATAAGTGAAGATCAAGCGAGAAGTTAAGTAAATTGGTAGCTATTTGAGGACTCTCTCTCATTTAAAAACTTCCGTTTCTAAGTATTTTATTAAAAAAAAGCTAAAATAAAATAAAATGACATTCCAACAATAGCACACATCATGAGAAGAGGCAAAAACGTAGGCTCAACTGATACTAACCGATAATTGTTGAAGAAGAAAGGTGGAGTCAATTGCACAAAACTACCACATTTGCGGCTAGGTTTGCAGAAAACCACCAAGTCGCTAATCCATTGCAAAAATCACCATGATCCAAATAATCTCGTTGCAAAAAGCATTGATCAAGTGATTTGTCCGGTTTGATCGCTTTCTGACAACTAGGGCCCAATTGCAAGGTGCTGACATGGAAAAAAATTAACATACACATCCCTGGATCTAAAATAAAAAAGCAATCAGACCCCCACTCATCCCTCCCCCTCCATTGTGCTGGTGAGCCATCTCTCATCTCCACTGCGCGACCGACCTTCCTCCGGCGCCGGCCACCTCACCTAACCCATCGGCGCCGCCCTAACCTTCTGGGGGCTGGCCCTTCCTCTTGCAATAATCAGCGTCGTCATCGTCTCCTTCCTTGTAAGCGGTAGGGGCAGGGGCTGGCTCAATGGTGGAGTGCAGGGATGAGACAGCACCGACGAGTGCACGGAGGAGGGGCCCACGGTGGGGGACGGGAGCGGGGATGTCTCAGTGGGCATGGTAGGGGACGCCGCCGACGCCTTGTCCTCGTCGGGGGACCCCATGAAGGGGGCTATGAAAGGGAAGGTGGATCCATTGGCATCGGCGGGGGTGGCATCGGGGTGGAGGAGCGGGGACGCGGTGACCGCGTCGGGCGACGGGGGCTGCGAGATGGGGTTGTGCGCAGCGCAGAGCGGCAGGGCGACCACCACGAGGAGGAGGAGTATGCCATCGTGGAGCCCCGTCCAAGGGAGCCACACCCAGCCCTTGGTGGTGGTGCACCAGACGGCATCCCCAACTGCTCTGAGCTACTGCTTCAGGCACGACGTCGAGCCAAGGAGGAGCGGCGTCGAGTTGTTGCGGCTGCATGCACGACGTCGAGCAGCTGTGGGGCCGAGCACTCCCATCGCCACCAAGCTGAGGACGCCGCCGCTGCCCTTCGCTAGTGAGGATGCCGTCACGGCGGCTGCGCGCAGATGAGGCCATCATCTGGGGACGGCGCCTCAGGACATCGACGGAGACGATGTCAGGTTGGAGCAAGGCACGGCGGCTCAAGGTGTTTGCACCATCGAGGGAGGGCGGTGAGTCGGCTTCCCATGGCGGCGACGGTAGCTAGCGAGAGCGGCGCTATTGGGTGCCGATCGGATCGAGGGCAGGGGAGGGGTTGATTGCTTTTTATTTTTAGACCCAGGGGTGTGTATGACATTTGTTTGCCAAGTCAGCTCTTGACAATCGGGCCCCACTTGTCAGAAAGTGATCAAATGGGCCAAATCACCCAATCAATGCTTTTTGCAATAAGTTTATTGCTAATTCAGTGTTTTTTGCAACGGACTAACGAGTTGGTGGTTTTCTGCAAACCTAGTCGCAGATGTGGTAGTTTTCTGGAATTGACTCAGAAAGGCGGGATGCCTACTAGGGCATCCCAAGCGTAGATGCTTGAGGCTTGTTGAAATATTAATTTTGAATGCCTTGGGCATCCCCAAGCTTGAGATCTTGTCTCTCCTTAATTCCTCTCATATCACAGTTTTCCTAAATCTCAAAAACTTCATCCACACAGAACTCAACAAGAACTCGCGAGATAAGTTAGTATAAACCAACTCAAAACCTTATCATTCCCTACTGTAACAAATCACAAATTATAATTTAACATTGCATGCTAAATGCCTCTTCATATTTAATACTCCTATCCTCAAATATAATCATTAAACAAGCAAACATATGCAAATAATGCAAACATAACAGCAATCTATCTAAACATAACAGTTTGAAAGAATGAAGCAAGATACATATTTATTTAACTTCAGAAATTCTAAAAATTTACCACACTATAGAAAATTTGTCATATCTTATTGTCCAAAAAAAATTCAACATTTTATCACATTCTGACTTTCCTAGAGAATTCATGCAATAGCGTGTAACTTACTGTTTTGAAACAACAACTCATATACTTGCAAACTAAGCATGCTACTTTTATTGAAATAAAATATATCAAACATTACTCCAATTAACATCAAGCAAATCCTAGTAAAATAAAATGATGCTCCAAGCAAAACACATATCATGTGACGAATAAAAATATAGACCCAAGTAAGGTTACCGATAATGTTGGAGGCGAAAGAGGGGATGCCTTCCGGGGCATCCCCAATCTTAGTTTCTTGGGTATTTCTTGAATATTACCTTGGGGTTCCTTGGGAATCCCCAAGATTAGGGTCTTGCCACTCCTTATTCTCCTCATATCTATATCTCACCCAAAACTTGAAAACTTCAATCACAGAATACTTAACGGAACTTCGTGAGATGGGTTAGCATAGTAAAACAAATCATTCACTTGGGTACTGTCAAAGACAAGATACATAATTGTTTCCACACAATTCCTACTATACTCTATAATTCCACAATTTATATTAAGAAATATAAGCCATAGCCATAAAACAAGAAAATTATGCATTGCAAACAGAATCTGTCAAAAAAAGAACAGTCTGTAGAGATCTGAATATTGACTATACTTCTGTAACGTCAAAAATTCTAAGAAATTAGGACAACGTAGAAAATTTGTATGTCAATAATCTTTGAAAAATTCAGAATTTTCGACAATGCACTGAATTATCAAAATTCCTGTACTGGGCAAAAGTTTCTGTTTTTGCACAGAATCAAGTCAACTATCATCCACACTAACCTAAGGGCTTTAGTTGGCACTTTATTGAAACAAAAATTGTAAAACATGATTACCACAATATCTTAATCATGTGAACACAAAAAAATAGTAGGTAGAAACATTGTGTTGTCTCCCAACAAGCATTTTTCTTTAATGCCTGTTTAGCTAGGCATGATGATTTCAATGATGTTCACATAAAAGGTAAGAATTGAAACATAATTGGAGAATCATGAAGCATATGACTAGCACATTTAAGTCTAACATACTTCCCATGCATAGGATTTTGTGAGCAAACAATGTATGGGAACAAAAATCAACTAGCATAGGAAGGCAAAACAAGCATAACTTCAAAACTTCCAACACATAGAGAGGAAACTTGATATTATTGAGGTATATAAAAGCATATGTTCCTCTCTCATAATAATTTTCACTAGGATCATGAATATTTTTAACAATATAACCATCACATAAAGCATTCTTTTCATGATACATAACCATGCAATTTTCATTACTCTCCACATAAACAAATTTCTTCTCATTCATAATAGTGGGAGGAGCAAACTCAACAAAATAAGTATCATGAGATACTTGATTGGCATAATCCAATTGAAAATTAAAATCATGATGACAAGTTTCAAGGTTATCATTATTCTTTATATCATAAGTGTCATCACAATAATCATCATAGATAGGAACTTTGTTGTCATAATCAATTGAAACCCCTTCGAAAATAGTGGATTCATTATTAAATAAAGTCATGACCTCTCCAAATCCACTTTCATCAATATAATCATCATAAGTAGGAGGCATGCCTTCATCATAATAAATTTTGCTCATCAAAACTTGGTGGATTAAAAATATCATCTTCATCAAATATAGCATCCCCAAGCTTATGGCTTTGCATATCATTAGCATCATGGATATTCAAGGAATTCATACTAGCAACATTGCAATCATGATCATCATTCAAGGATTTTATGCCAAAGATTTTATTGAATTCTTCTTCTATCAATTGAGCACAATTTCCAGATCCATTATTTTCGAGAAAGACATTATAAAGACGAATAATATGAGGCGACCTCACTTTCATTTTTTTGTAGTTTTCTTTTACAAACCAAACTAGTGATAAAATAAGAAACTAATAGATTTGATTGCAAGATCTAGGTATATACCTTCAAGCACTCACCTCCACGGCAACGACGCCAGAAAAGATCTTGATGTCTACTACACAACTTGTTCTTGTAGACTCGTGTTGGGCCTCCAAGCGCAGAGTTTTGTAGGACAGTAGCAATTTTCCCTCAAGTGGATGACCTATGGTTTATCAATCCATGGGAGGCATAGGATGAAGATGGTCTCTCTCAAACAACCCTGCAACCAAATAACAAAGTGTCTCTTGTGTCCCCAACACACCAAATACAATTGTAAATTGTATAGGTGCAGTAGTTCGATGAAGAGATGGTGATACAACTGTAGTAATGATAGTAGATATTGATTTTTGTAATAGGAACAATAAAAAACAGCAAGGTAGCAATTAACAAAAGTGACCAAGAAACGGTATTGCAATGCTTAAAAACAAGGCCTAGGCACTGGTACGCGTCGGTGCTATACAAACGGTTTTTAACCCCTTTCCACGACAACATTTGGAACCGTCGCAAAGTGAGTGTGGGTGATAGGGGGGTCCTTCCCACACGACCCAGAAACCGTCAGGGATAGGCTCTCCTGGCACACTTTCTGGGGGAAAATGAGTTCGTGTGCGATCTGGCGGGGCATCGAAACCCAATTGTTTCAATTCGTATGTACATCCCACACGGTGAATCCCAGAAAAATATTTCCGTTCGTATGTATATCACACACAGTCAATCCAAGGAGAACGTTTCCGTTCTCATGTACATCCTACACAGTGAATCCAGGGAAACATTTCCCTTCGTATGTACTTCCCACACAGTCAATCCAGGGAAAACGTTTCCATTCGTATGTACATCCCACACAGTCAATCCAGGGAAAACGTTTCCGTTCGTATGTACATCCCACATAGGTTTATATATAGGCTCGTGTGTGATACGTGTAACTATCACACACGCTCTGCCTTGGTTAACTGTTTGCTTTTATCAACTACATCACACACGATTTGATGAAGAAAACTGTGTGGCATTCGTCTATCCATCACAAGCGCTTCTACTTCTAGAACTGTTTGCAAAGCTCCATGACCCATTTCGCAGGTTTATTAGTTTACAATTAATAATTCCACTATTACCCAAATTCACATTTCATATCAAACAACTGTTTGCCAATTTCATATCACGCACATAGATCTCTACTCCTAATGGACGAGTTGGTTCAATAGTCCCACCACTTTCGTCTGTTTTTTTCGTCTGGTTTTTCTTCGTCCCACCTCCCACCACCCCTCCCACAGGTTTTTCTCTTTTCTCGTCTGGCCGGTAATACCCAACGTACTTATGGTAATCAATCACAATTAATCCACGTATAGTAATAAATCAATCCAGGTATGGTAAGGCCATAACTCGGGAAATTTTGAATATGGTAATTATATGGTAATAAATTTAAATTACCCCAAAGGCTATCAATCCAGGTATGGTAAGGCCATAACTAGGGAAATATAGAATATGGTAATAAATTTAAATTACCACCAGGTATGGTAAGGCTATCAATCCAGGTATGGCACGCCCTCACCTGATCACCTATCACAATCTCCAGCCCCATGCATGCACCAAAGAAACCCACCCGACACCAAACGCAGCTCCTCTCGATCCCCTCGAGTAAATGCCACCACCGTCATGCGATCTTCTTGACACAGACGCTGTCGCCGCCTCCTTCCCACGTACGGCGTCCCCCGCGTCCATGGTGACGGCGCCCGCGTCCTACACTGACCCTCCCCTCATATAGGTTGGTTGTTGATGGAGTGGGATGTGCCACTGCGGTTTGGGGAGGTGCAATCACGATCTGGTTGGGATCTCAATGTGGACTCGTTCTCTGCGATGAAGGATGGCGCTGCCTCCCTGGCAAATGGGATCAGAGGAAGGCGCTCTACATCGTGATTGTCGGCGAGGCAACGGCCGAAGGCGAGCCCGGCGGTGAGTGAGGGAGTCCTGGATAAGGGGGTATCCGGACAGCCGGACTGTACACATCATCCGGAATATAGAAGCGTCAAGATACAAGACCCAAGACTTCGGCTCGTGTCTGGATGGGACTCTCCTTTGCGTGGAGGACAAGCTTGGCGATCCGGATATTGTGTTTCCTTCCTTGTAATCGACTCCATGTAGACCCTATCTCTCCGGTGTCTATATAAACTGGAGAGGATGGTCCTTAGAAGGCCGATCACAATTACAATCATACCATCATAGGCTAGCTCTTAGGGTTTAGCCTATACGATCTCGTGGTAGATCTAATCTTGTACTACACATATCTTCAATATTAATCAAGCAGGAAGTAGGGTTTTACCTCCATCGAGTGGGCCCGAACCTGGGTAAACATTGTGTCCCTTGCTTCCTGTTACCATCAGCCTAAGACGCACAAATTGGGACCCCCTACCCGAGGTCCGCCGGTTTTGACACCGACATTGGTGCTTTCATTGAGAGTTCCTCTGTGTCATCGCTTCGAGGCTTGATGGCATCTTCAATCGTCAACAACACGGTCCAGGGTGAGACTTTTCTCCCCGGACAGATCTTTGTGTTCGACGGCTTCGCATTGCGGGCCAATTCTCTTGGCCAGTTGGAGCAGATCGATAGCTTCACCCCTGGCCACCAGATCAGGTTCGGAAACTTGAACTACACGACAGATATCCGCGGAGACTTGATCCTCGACGGATTCAAGCCTGCGCCAGGAACGCCGGACAGTCACGACGAGCACGGCCTAGACCTGCTGTCGGACAATGCTTGGGACATCACCCCCGCAGCAGCCCCGGATCTAATCCGGGCAGGTTGTGTTGCCTATGGACGGAGGGCTGGACCCCGCCCTGCAGGCCGCACCACTCATCGGCGGTGGAGCCGAACACAGGTCTCACCTCTGTGGAGGCATGTAACCCTGGGGCACCCGGACTCATATCGGGCTGTTGGTCCTGGTCCGCACCCTCTCGGGCTAGCCGAGCCAGGTTGGGCTCCGGTAATGGAGTTTACCACTGCGGACATCTTTCAGCACTCGCCTTTTGGTGACATGAAAAACTCATTAAAGTCTCTCTCTCTGTCAGGAGGCTCTGAGCCAAACTATATCCGGCTTGAGTGGGAAGCAGGCAACGAAGGAATTCGCTACGATCGATGATTTAACCGACGTGCTCGACTTCGACTTTGAAGACATCGACAGTATGGACGACGATGTAGGAGACACACAGGAGCCACCGCTCACATGGCGGTGGACAGCCACCTCTTCATTGATATATATATATAATATAT